>NC_046288.1:45410111-45718861 GCF_004115265.2 Rhinolophus ferrumequinum | reverse complement strand
CCTTTACGTCACTTCACCTTTTCCTGATTCTTCCAGGATATCAACCTCATTTTCCTACCTTTTTTTTTTTTTTTCCTAGCACCTTCACTGGTACTTATCTACCTTTCTCACTTGGTCACAGTTAACTCCTCAAGAACATCAATGTTATCTTACGCATCTTTGCAACCAATTATTGAGTCCCTCTCCTCTCACTACCATCCAGTTTAGCACAAAGTCTTCACAGAGTAGACTTGATAAATATACGTAGAATCTTTATATGATGAGAAAACATTCAGGTTTGGAAAATTAAATTTTAGCAATTATTCTTTATGAATATATTTAATAGCTGTGTTAAGTAAGCGTAGCAAAATAAATTCAGCACTTGATAAGGGATACCAGTAAGCCTCACATGGGTTAACTATATCATTGACATTTCAGCAATTAGATACATGACTGTTTTTAATGCTATTCATCTTGAGGATATTAGATGTGATTATAAAGCTTAGGACATTCATTTCAAAAAGCTATTATTCCCAATAAAACATTGCAGGACTCAAATGAGTGCAACTCAAGATTTATCTTCTAATATGTGTTAACATTATGAAATATGTTTGATTTGGGATATTCATATTTCTAAAAATCTTACGACAATGCAGACATTATGTTATTATTTCCCCAGCTTTGTTACATGTCTCCTACTTTAGAGTAGATAAAACTGCTTCAGAAATACCTGCAGGGACAAGTAGCAATATAACATGTCATGTTCACCAACATTTGTAGTTAGATCCTGGCTCACAATTTTAACTAACTTCTGTTCATGAAAAACATATATAATTGGAACTGCCACCTATCCACTGTGATACAATTTGATCATTGTAATTCACAAATACAGTTCCATTAAATTCAAGACAATCCTAACATAATGTCCTTGCTATGAAAGACAGAGCAAGGGGCAGGGGAGAAAATGTCACATCGCATTTTCACAAATTTATACTTACTGTTATTAAAATTGCATTATGCAGTTTTATTTCCAGTATGTCAAAATTATGTATAAGTAATAATAAAAATACTTACAAGAGCCAAAAACAATTTTTACCTCTATTCTTCCTAATTACCCCCTATATAACCAAAGATAACCACTCTAGACCCCAAATGTAACCCATTCTTGAAATTAGCTATGGGATTTTATACGTTTATGTATGTAATCATAAACAATACATAGAATTGTTTTTTCATGGTTTTAAAGTTTACATAAATGGTATGCTACCTTATTGATTTGCTAGGATATCAACTTTCTAAATGTTCCATATTTATTTTCAAATGGATTTGAAAATAATCCATTACATCCATTGACTATATTATATTCTATAAATATACTTAATCATGTGGGCTAATCATTTTTTTAAAGATGTTTCAAAAATCTTCCAATGATAAGTTTCTTCATGTTTCCTAATTATCTTATCAGCATTTGTTTCTATATATTTAAATACTATTTCTACATGTGTACACATTAATAATTCTTTTTTTTTTCTGATGGATTGTTCCTTTTATTATTGAATAGAGTTTCCCTGTTTCTTTATCAATGTTTTTTGTTTTAAATTACATTTTTGTCTTACACTAATATAGTTAAATTTGTTTCTTTTGTTGGTATTTCTCTGGTATATTTTCCATCCTTTGGTCTTGTTGTAGAGTATATTTTTAAATTTTAATCTAAAATATTTAAATAAGCAAAATTAAAAGTAATTGCATAATGAATTTCATGTGTTCAAAAATTATAAAATGTTAAATATATTTGCTTTATCATTCCATTTACCCTGTTTTTCTTGCCTTAGTATTTTCAGGTAAATTCAATCCTTTTGCTATTATACCTTGTGGAACCAGGCTGCTCACGTCTGCTTCAGACAACACCACTTATCTTGATAATAATATCTTTGATAAGTACCTTAATATCTGGTTTCAGACTGTATGCAAAGATGGTTTTAATACTCTCAATAGAAGTATTATATTTGTTGGTGAAAACGTTTGTTGATAAAAGCTCAGAAAATTTTCACAGAGAACTACAATATTTTGATAGGAAAGAAGATACTGGAGAACATAACAGAACTGAGCTATTATTTTTCAAATTCATAATTGGTATCTGTGACTGCAAGCAAGAAATACCACAGTTAACAGCAGCTTAAACAATGAGGTCATTTAGTACCTTATTTGTAAATTACCAGATGTAAGTGGTTCCAAGTTTTCTTAATGCAGTTATCTAAAAACGGCCTCCAGCACCCAGATGCCTTCCAAGTTTCCATTGGACCGTACTCAGCATATGGGCTTTTACTTTTCTGGTTCTTCCCCAAGATAAGTTTACTACCGGAATTCTACACAGAGCATCCACATACAACCAATCCAGGCCAGGAAGGGCTGTTTTTCCAAGGGTGCCTCTTTATGACTTTTTAAATATATATAAATGTAGATCTAGATGTATATGTAAATCTAGATCTATATATATAGATGTATATATAATCTATATACATATACACTTATATATATATTTATATATGTATATATATATATTTTATTTTTCAATTACAGTTGACATTCAGTATTATATGGATGTCTCTTTCTTGATCAGAAATAAATCCTTGACCAAAAGCAAACCAGAGAGCCTCCTGTTCACTGGGGATGAATAATATGTTCACGTGTAAAGGAAGCACTAAAGCATGGGGTGGAAATATCCTCATAGGTTTAAAGTAGTGGTTCTCAAACTTTAATGTATCAGAATCACATACAGGCTTGTTAAACACAGGTAGCTGGACCCCATCTCCAGAGTTTGTTTGTTTTTAACTGTGGAAAGAACACTTAACATGAGATCTATCATCTGAACAAATTTTTACAATATAGTGTTGTTTACTATTGGTACAATGTTGTACAATAGATCTCTAGAACTTACTCACCTTGCTTAACTGAAAATTTATGCTCCCATTTCCCTCTTCACTCAACCCCTGACAACCATCATTCTATTCTTTAATTCTATGAATTTGACTATTTCAGATATTTCAAATAAGTGGATTCATGCAGTATTTGCCCTTCTGTGACAAAAAAGAAAAAGTGTTTTATTTCACTCAGCATAATGTTCTCAAGGTTCATCTATGTTGTTGCATTTTGCAAAAATTTCCTTCCTTCACAAGGCTGAGTAGTGTTCCAGTGTATGTAAGTATACCACGTTGTCTTCATTCACCTGTCAACGGACATTCAGGTTCTTTCCACAACTTGGCTACGGTGAATAGTGCTACAATGAAGATGGGAGTGCTACCATCTCTTCGAGATCCTAATTTCAATTCTTCTGGGACATGGGATTGCTGGATCTGATGGTAATTCTAATTTTAATTTTGGGAGAAACCTTCATACTGTTTTCCATAGGCTGCTTAATTTAGCATAAATTTTCCACATCTTCACAAACACTTGATGTCATTTTTTTTTTTTTTTTAGTGACAGCCATCTTGAAATGTGTGAGGTGATTTCTCATAGTGGTTTTATTTATTACACTGATGATTAGTGACACGGAACATTTTTTTCACATACCTGTCAGCCATTTGTATGTCTCCTTTAGAGTGTTTTATTTAGTATGTCTGGAGTACAATTTATATTTCTAACAAATTCCCCACTGAGGATCCCACTTTGAGAGCTACTGGTTTAAAGCAACCAACATTCGTACTTTGGGACTGTAAGAGAGCAAAGCATTTGGGAGGGTATAAAGCTGAATATTCACACTCTGGTAGAAAGAAAGATGTGAAATAGATTTGGCCTAACAAGATTTTGCCATACTTGTATCTAAAATTTTAGTGATTCAACATGATGTCCTTAAAATGACTTTCTGTAGCTACACGTATTCTCTATTCGTTTTTCCCTCTCAGAAGAACAAAAGTGACTCCTGTTCTCTTTCCATTACCTCCTATGTACTCAAAGGCTTTCTATATTAAGTATCTCCTTTGAATATCCATGCTCTTTTCTAAACCTCTATTATAGGCATCTTCAATTTTCCTCTTTAAACAACAACATACCTTTAGTCAACCCAGAGACCCCCCTCAGCTACTTTTTTCTTTCCTCTTAACCATGAATCTTCTTGGAAATATAGACTGCCTTATGGCCTCCATTTCTTTCCCATATACTCTGAATCCTCCACTTTGTGAATCTACTCTTTTTCATCAACAAACTGATGACTTTGTTTCTCTTTTTTCCTCTATTTTTTATTTATATTTTAGTTTACAATCATTAAAATTACTTTTTGTGGTGTACAGTTTTATGGATTTTGACAAATATATAGAATCGTATGTCTACCACCACAATCCTGATAAAAAACAGGTTCATCAATCCCAACTATTACCTTATTCTGCTCCTTTGTCTTCAATCATTACCCTGCATCCCTAGTCTCCGGCAACCAATCTGTTCTCTGTCACAATAGATTTGCCCTCTCTGTACCATCATATAAAAGGAATCATACAATAGATAGGCTTTGTGGTCTGCAATAGGTCTTCTTAATGTACAGTATCAACAACCCTTTTATTTGAAACCCTTCTTCTCAAAGTTTTCCAAGACATCAGCTGCTTTCTCCTAGATCATTTCAATCTTCTTGCACCGTTCCTGTACTGCATCCTCTAGCTTCCTCTTGGTTTTTAAATGTAGGTGTTTCGTCAGGAAATTAATCTTCATTTCTTTCTACACTGTATCCTCAACAAAATTAATAACCCTTGACTCTTGTTTATCCACCTTCAGATTTGGACTCAAGTCTCACATTTCCAATTACCTGATGGTTATCTCCATCTAAGTACCTTTGAAACAGAAATCTTAAGTGTTTTCTTTTAAGATTCTATTTATGCTACAATGCATATGTTTCATCATTAGTTCACACATGCCATTTCTCACATCTGGAGTACTGAGACTGTACTACAAACGTTCATTACTGACTTTACTTCAGGGTTCTCCCTTTTCGTAACAGTCCAGTCTTCTGTGGATGCATTTCTGACCCTATGATTACTCTGCTTAAAAAAAAAAAAAAAAAAAAAAAAAAAAAAAAAAAAAAAAAAACAGAGAGAGAGAGAATAATGTTGTTTTCTTTATGCTGATCATCTACTTAGATGCCCTTACCAATGAAAACATAATACTCAAAATTCTACCTTCGAAGATTCATTTCAGTTGTCTCTTCCCCTTATAACCGTCCCTAGGTTTATAATCTCCCACTCTTCTAACATCTCATTGTGTCTTTTTCTGGACCTGTATGTGTTTTGTTTCATTTTGTTTTTAATATATCATTATCTACTTTGTCTTTAATTATTTGTAAACACATATTTTATCTCTGCTCAATTTTAAAGGGCTGAATCCTCAACTGATTACATTCATATTGTGTTCCTGTAGCTCAAAGAACACTGCATTTCTGCATACATACATTTTAAATATCTGAATATAAAACTAAGCTGTTAAAACTAAGTTGTTATATTCCATAACATAAATTATATCAATATATTTAGTTTAAATTATCTATGTATTTGCTTTAATCTATCCTATGCCTGTTCTTTCAATTCAGCCATAGATAGTAAAGCTTATGCTAAATAATTTCCATGAAATGCTCTGCTTACTTGCATCTTACTGGACTCTTGCAGCTACATTCTATCCTTATTCTAAAAGTTTCTAAATCTCCAGTAAAGAGTACTTCCTGTCTTCTGATCCTTGGGACTCACAAGTCAGGCCAAGTCCTGACTCTTTTTCCCCACACCAAGTTAGGTGAATTCATTCATTCACAGAATTATTCACAAATACAGGGACCCTTCCCTCTCCAGGGCAACAATATCTCAATATCTGCTTTAATATGCTTTTTTCTTTTTTTCTTTTTTTTTTTTTGTTTTAGGTCACTGGACTGCAAATTAATTATTTTGAGTCAATTTAACATCTAGAAAGTATTAAACACTTATAATTAAGAAATCAATTATATTTCTAACCTTTATCATTCCATTTCACTTATCTTCTATTAGTGGCACTAATCACTGATTTTGCTGTAAGCAACTTTATTATGAGGTTATTTTTCCTAAGCTGAATGATGATAGTTTCACATACTATTCAGAGATAATTAAAGAATCTAAATAAATTGAGGATGGTGTAAAATGAAAAGCAAGTACCAGCTTATAAAAATGAACCCACTCAGTAATAAAAGATTTATATTTAGGAAGATTACCTTTATGGCATACATGTATTTTTTTTTCCCAGAAAATAAAATGAGATACATTAATGCACTAAAAAGAACAGGAAATGCTAGTTTTAATATGGTTAATGTCAAGGAAGAGGTAAGACACAGAAGATCTGATTAAGTAAGATGGAGAGTATCAGGTTGATAGAAGAGAAGAGGGGAAGGGTTCTGCGGCACAGAAAGTAACTGGTGACAGAAAAATGCTATCCTGCTATTAGCGACAATAAGGAATAGACCACTAGGAAACAAAAGGGCATGCTTGAAATTTTGTTACAAACTAGAGAGATGTTCCCTGTGGAATAGAGATTAAAACTAAAAAAAACACAGTAAAGTGTAAATGGAAAGTGCTTGTTGAATCAGTACATTGATTTTAAATTTCAAGGCTGCAAAAAAGACTTGTGAAAGGATATCCTCCCTTATTGAAGGAATGAAATAGATCTCTCCCAGGTTTACAGTGAAGAGCTCTACAAGTAGATACTCAGGAATTGGGAGTGCTTTCAGATGGGGCCCATTTATTCCTGCTAATGTTGACTTGATTTTCAGGGGACACATAATCTCTATTAGAAGGCATTAAAGGTACAATTCTATAATACATCTATATATCACATTGTGTCCCCCACCCAGAGGCAGTTCTCCTTCCATCACCATATACTTGACCCACTTTACCCTCATTTACCACCCCCCTCATAGAACTGTACACTTGAAACCTATGTAATTTTACTAACCACTGTCACCCCAATACATTTTAATAATAATAATAATAATGATAATGATAATAATAATAGTAATAATAATAATAATAATAATAATAATAATAATAATAATAAAAGAAGGTATTAGTTAAGATCAAAACGAAGCCCAAGTTTGGGTTCATAGCATCTATGTGCTGTGAACCTAGGTATGCTTGCTGTACCACTTACTCACTTTATGCCTTTTGACAAGTGATTTTCATCCTATGTTCATCAATTTTCACATTTGAAAATATACTGATACAAATACTTATTTTGTGTTGCTCTTATGAAAATTGAACAAAATAACAGGTGGAAAATAAAATGTTTAAAGGGCTCAGGATAGTATCCGATACATAGCGAATGCTCAATAGATATGTGAACTGTCTGAGGACTCATTTATTTCTGATAGTATTATCAAAACTTACACTACCGGCATTGGTACCTGAATCTATGTTCTATTCAAAAGAGATCTATCTTATTTTTTTTTTAAATCAACATCAACTACATGGTTACCTTCATAAAACTAATACAAATGAAACAGATTGAGCTATTGAGCTACACCACCCCCATTAATCTTTTTTTCATATCCAATTAGCAGACTGTGAATAAGATTTATTAAATCACTTAATAGTTTGAGTGAGATTCCCCGTTTCCACAACAGTAATATTATCCATTAGTCCCTCAACATACGACTTATCCATAAAGTAAAGCTATTTTACTATTCATTCACTTATTCATTCATGCAACAAAATCTCTAAAGACTAATTAAAATAAAAATGAGGAAAAGAACTACCAAAGAACAGATAGGTCAGATGAAACAAATGGCAATATGTTAAACATATCCATAGGTTCTGTCAAAGGCCATAGGAGGAAACAACGTATGTTTGGAACTGGAAAGCAGCGATTTGTAGATGGTCACTATTTCAACTGCCAAATCAACATGATAGAAATAATTTCTTTAGAGCTGAAAGTGGAAGTCTGAATATTTTTTTCATGTAACATGTTAGATATATTATGAAGGTAAGAGGGCATTGGCTGATATGTAGCATTTCTACTTGATATATACATTCTGAGTTCCACACATCTATCTTACAAATGAACATTTTAGAATATACTATTTCCTTTCAGATTGCTGACAGAGAGCTAGTAAAGTACAGTGATTAACAGTACAGACTTTGGAGTTGACTCCCTTGGATCCAAAGCACAGCTTGACCTTGAACCAACCCCTTAACCTCTCCGTGCACTAGTTACCTTATTATTCCTGTAATATAGGAATAACAAAACTACATAACTAAAAGCATGATTACAAAAGTCAATGAACTAAGACATGCAAAACACTTAAACAGCGTTGGCACGCTCTGAGGATGAAGTAAGTGTTACATACTAAATTCACATTTTTAACATTAAAACTATCATTTACTAAATATTTGCCCAATATTTATTTATTATTAGCAATAATAACAAAAGATGAATTGAACTCTTACTCTACTCTTTAATACTTATAACAAAATTTTATGATATAGGTAGTATCATGTAAGCAGTGCTTACATACTGTTCATAAGCATACAAATGAGCTCCAAATAGTTAATCCCTTGACTATTATTCATCAACAAAGAAGTAAAATGAGGTGAAAAAATATAAATGTAAAGAAAAGGCAAAAGTCATTACAATTTAGAAAATGATGGAATCTTAGTATTAAATCTCTTATAAAATATTTTAAAGGCACCGCAAACTCCTAAAAATGATAATAAATCTGTGAGGCTCATTTGTGGCTTTAATGATCAGTTTGCTAAACACTACCAAATGACAACATAACAGTATGCAGAACATTCAATAAATATACAATGAATTGTGTTTCAAATAACAATCTAATTGAAAATTCCATTAACAAAGAATATTGCAGTAGTGGTAGATTATAGATTAATCAAAGGCTATTAAAACTCTCTCTTGTGGTGTTAATGATTTATTGTTCTTTCACTATACAGCCTAGTGAAGTCTTTCATGTTATATGCATTGCTTTACAAATGCCAGAATGAAGGACACACTTTCATACGTTTTGGTTCAACCAGTCTCCTCATCACCCGTGAAGATGCTTTCTCACCTTTGCCAATCAAGACAGACATAATGATGAATAGCTCCATTACAGTACAGAAAATATTTGGAAGTTGCTCTCTAATGGATTAGAGCATGAGAAAGCATGATACTTAATTGAAGCTCTGTTGTTTAGAAATTGGTATTGAAAGATGGCTCAGGATAACATTTTGGGTACAAAATTGAAATGGACAATGGATAGTCAAAAGTTTCCCAAATGATGTATAGCTTCTTTTTCAGAGGTAAAATGATATTCCCTAAAGTTTGGTTCCCTATTGATGGCTGGTTTTATTCATGAATGTTGAAAGGAAAGGGCACTATTAGTTTCAACAGTTAGTCCCACATAGAATAGGTATATAATGACTTTGATTTGCAACCCTGGAGGCTGTTCACAAGCCTCATTTGGTTTACGGTCCTATATCTTCACCAGTGAGTCCAATTGTTACATGTTGGTTTGCTCTGTCAGCTGCTGTTTTCCAGCATGTCAGAGATATGTCGTGCTGTTGAAGCTTTTTATCAGCAAGTCCATTTTAAAAGATTATCTTGCGCCTGCAGTTACCCTGCTTCAGCTCTCCATGTGATTCCTGCTCAGGTACCCTGCCATGCCAACAGTGCCTGGGCTGATGGAGTTTTAGAATATGCAAAGCTTTCTAGTAGCTGCACTGATTCTATCCTAGAGTTTTTAGTAACTGTATTACTACTCTATCTAGCAGTGATTAATATGCTGCATAGAGTAACACTAGAAAAATTGCATTCGATGTATTTAAGTTTTCCTGTTCAATTACATTTACCATTCTTCCAGGCTTATAATATAAACATGAATAGAACTTTAAAGGGCATAAATATAAACAAAAAGAATTAATTTCCTTCTTGTATATGTATAAGGAACACTTTTTTCACTGACATTTTTCAAAGATAGAAAATGTTTAAGAGATGTAAATTTTAATTTCTGTAAAGACTGTAACAATATATTCAATAAATGACATCAGAGGGGTGAAGAGGCATGCACAAGAAAGGAAATTTTAAACATCTTTTAGTCTGCCCAAAATACTATCATGATATATTCCCACACTAAAATATGCTCCTAGTAGCGATGCCCACTATATTCCTGTTTGGTCACCACCATGTTTATTTCTTTACACTCAGTGTTGCCAAACCTATCGAATATTTTAATTACAAATACTGACTACCTGTCAGGAGGACTATAATATTTATGCATAAGCAAGCACAATTGAGGGAGCGAAATTGCAAGCATCTTAACTTACTGGAACAGTAAAACTGATTTGATGAGGGGAACAATATTTCCAAATGATAGAGGTATCAGTCATGTTAAAGGTGTAAGATGTCTGTATGCACCCCATTTAATCAGATATACAACCGATCATGATGACTTGCATAATTTGTTGTATTGTAGTATGAACATGAATCTAAATTTCTGAACTAAAATCTACTAGTTGGCTCACCCAAGTTTGTCAGCAAGATTACCCTATGCTGTTATGTTAAGTATATATAATTCAAACAAAGCACAGAGACTTCAATAGATGACTACTTTTCAGCTTAGTGTCTTTATTGAGAACCACATTCAGAAGGGATACATGAGAAACACGTAAAGAGAATGAAAGAATAACCCTATCTCAACATGGAATAGATTAAACAATCTTAAAGGTCTTTTATACCTCTAAGTTCTGTGAACCATTATTATCTGTTAAAACTTTCCATTCCAGAAGAAGACTGCAAAAGAGAAAAGGAAATATACAGAAGTATGTTTTCACCTTAGCCAAAGAAAATGTTGAAAATAATCCTACATCAATCTCACAGCTAAGAGACAGGATCATACTCAATTAATTTTAATTAGATTGCTTCATTCGGTTGATTTTCCTTGACACTGGAATCTGACCTCATGAATTCTACAGAGGAGTACCAGGAGCTTCCACCATAACAAACTGTTTCACTTAAACTTTATTACTGATCACATTTAATGACCTGGAAAGGATAAGGAGAACATTTCACTGTTTTAGTTTGATGATACCTGTAGCACATACGCTAAAGTTCCCAAATTCTCTTGGAATGTAGAGTACATGTAGAAAAGGCCAAAACCTTTGAAGAAGACTACATTAATCCTTACTGTGTAGGGAGTGAAACTAAATACATTTTAACTATATCGTATTGTCTACTTTTAAGGTAATTAACTTATTTAAGTTTAACATTAATTGGTCAAATGTCATTTCGAACAAGATAATAGGGTTCATTTAAATAAGAAAATTTAAAAATTCATTCTAATCATTCTTTGTGATTTTTCCATCTCAGCTTGCTGGTCTTTCTAGATTTTTCTTCTTTAAATTTTCATACATTGCTGTCTCCGTCAAGTTAATAAAATTTTATGAGTAGATACAGTCTAGACAAAAATGGCATGCTTTCAAAGAGCGCTTACGGAGCACCTCTTTAGAGTGTATGACGGCTATGGCCATTTGCCATTTATATATTCTTGTGTTGTATGTGAACAGAATATAGCAAATGTAGTCACTATTTTAAATTTAAACAACATTTATCTTCTTTAGTATAAGTAAACACTGATTTCAGAGAAAGAATGAATCAAGCTGAATCCATGCTTTTATCATAGAGATGTTTAAAAATAGAGAATTTTAAATATATAAATATGAAACTTCTGTTGTAATATTACAACATTCTTAAAATTTTATATCACAGAAATCATGGATTTATAATTGCAAAGGAAATAATTTATATTGGTCTATTTCCATTCTTACCCAATTTGCATCCCTCTGAATGAATAGGAAGGTTTTTTATTCAAAATTCAACAATGTTAAAAACCTAGGACAAGAGAGGATCTGGAAAGATGGAACAGAAATCACTAAGAGTCTACCTTCCACCCAAACGACAATTGCACTGGTATAATCTGTTTGAGGTATCTTTGGAGCTCTGGAGTATAGAGCTTCTTCCAGAGAAAGACTTAAATGGTAAACTGTGGTTAATTTAGGTGAATTTCAGCTCTTAACTCTGCAGTGGATGCTTATCCCCCAACCCCTAGTCCCATGGCAAGCAGTTGTGCATGTATACATACCTACAACAGCTTATACAGACCAATTGAGGGAGTAAGCATGCTCGCTAAGTACCCATTATTCTCCAAATATGGCGGATCTGTATTCTGATCACTGATTGCTGCTTCTGATCAGAGAGATGTAGACACAAAGGCAGACAGCCATAGTTTCTGCACCTCCTTTCACTGTTAAAAGCCCCTCTTCCTCTGGTTGAAATAAATCTCAAGGTATTTATAGGACCAGTGCTGTTTTTTTCCACATTCATTTATCCCTTTTTCCCCTTCCGGGAGCTAGAGATAAAAAATTAGGACATTCAAAAGCATACACAAGGAAAGTTCGAAAGTCACTGTTCATACAAATGGAAAGGTGCAGGCTCAGAAACACTTGAAAAGACCTAAAGTTTACACCTCAGGCTAATCCACAGCACAAAGAAAGCCTGCAAAAATCAAAATGAAATAAAACAAATAGCAAATCCTGGATAATGGGTGAATCTGATTTCCAGAATTACCATATTATTAGATTACAATATCTATTTTAACAACAACAAAAAATAAAGGCAGAAGGCATACAAAGAAACAAGAAAGTATGTCCCGTTAAAAAAAAAAAAATTATATGTATTAGAATATTAGAAACTGTCCCTTGGCAAATTTACTAGAACAAAAGTTTAAAAGACAGTTTTAAGAAGCTCCAGGAACTAAAGTAAGATGGGGAGAAAGTCAAGATAATGATGTATGAACAAAATGGAAATATCAATAGAGTTATAAAAAAGAAAACAAACAAAAAAAAACAGAAATTCTGAGGGTGAATATCACAATAACCTAAATGAAAAATGCACTAGAGGGATTCAAAGACAAATTTGAGTAGGCGAAAGACATTATCATTGAACTTGAGGATATGGCAATAGAATTAATGAATTTGAATAACAGAAGGAGAAAGATTGAAGAAAAGTGAACAAAGCCTAAGGCATTTGTGGGCCATGATAAAGCTGACTAACATATGTATTGAGGGCTTCTCAGGAGTAGAAGAAAGAATGGAGCAAACAGAGTAATTGAAGAAATAATGTCAGATCATTTCCCAAATTCTATGAAAGAAGTGAATATGACCACACAAGAAGCTTGGAATATGAACGTCAGTTGCATTTCTATATACTGGCATCAAACAATCTAAAAGGAGAATTAAGAAAACAATCCCATTTACAATACTATCAAAAAGAGTAAGTCTTTAAGAATTAACTTAACCAAGGAAGTGAAAGAGTTGGATAATAAAATTACCAAACGCTGCTGAAAGAAACTAAAGAAGATATAAATAAAAAGAGACACACTCCATGTTCATGGGTTGGAAGACTTGATATTGTTAAGATGTCAACGCTACCTAAAGCAATCTACAGACTCAACGCAGTCCCTAACAAAATCCCAACAAAATCATTTTGCAGTAATAGAAAAATACATACTAAAATTCCGATGAAATCTCAAGGGGTCCCAAATAACCAAAATAATACTGAAAAAGAAGAATGAAGCTGGAAGACTCATATCTGCTGATTTCAAAACTTAACTACACTGATACAATAATCATAACAGTGTGATACTGACATTAAGATGAATGAAATTCAATAGAGTCCAGAGATAAATGCTTTCTGTAACGGTCAAATGATTTTTGACAAAGGGGTCAAACTATTAATTGGGGGAAATGACAGACTTTTGAAATAGTGCTGGGAAAATTGGATCTCTACATGCAAAAAAATGAAGCAGGACCCTTACATTATACCATATCTAAAAATGGACTCAAAATGGATCAAAGACCAAAATGTAAAACCTCAAACAATAATGTTCTTAAACGAAAGCATATAGCAAAAGCTTCATGATACTGGATTTGACAAGGATTTCTTGAATATGTCACCAAAGGCACAGGCAACAACAACAAAAATAGACAAAATGGACTTCAGATTTTTTTTTTAATTTCATGCATCAAAAGACAGAATAAAAAGGCAATGAAAAGAATGGGAGAAAATATTTGCATATCATATATCTCATAAGGGATTAATATGAAGAATATGTTTAGACTCCTAAAACTAAACAACAGAAAAAGAAACAATGTAATTCAAAAATGGGCAAAGGACTTGAACAGACATTTCTCCAAAGATGATATACATATGGCCAATAAACTCATGAAAACATGTTCAAAATCACTAATCCTTAGGGAAAGACAAATTTAAACTAGAAAGAGATATCACCTCACACCCATGAGAATGACTACAATTTCAAAAATGAGGATGTGGAGAAATTTGATTCCCTGTGCACTTCTGGGGGAATATAAAATGGTGTAGCCTCTGTAGAAAACAGTATGGGAGTTCCTCAAAAATTAAAAACAAATTACCATGTGATCGAGCAATTTCACTTTTGGGTATATATCCAAAAGAGTAGAGTCTTAAAGAGGTATTTGTACACTTATGTTCACAGTAACATTAACCACAATAGCTAAACCATGGAAGCAAGCCAATTGCTCATCTATGGATGAATGGATAAGTAAAATGAGGTGCATGCATACAATGGAATAGTAGTCAGCCTTTAAAGGAAAGCAATTCTGACATATGCGAAAACATGGATGAATCTTGAAGACACCATGCTAAGTGAAATAAGCCGATCACAAAAAGACATATATTGTATGATTTCATTTATATAAGTAGTTAGCATAGTCAAACTCCGAGAGACAAAGGATGGTCATTAGGGACTGGAGAAAGGAAGAGGGGAGTTATGTAATGAGAATAGAGCTTTAGTTTCACAAGATGGAAAAAGTTTTGGAAATGGACGGTAGTGATGGTTGTACAACGATATGAATGTACTTAACACTATTGAACTGCACAATTAAAAACACTTAAGAGGGTAAATTTTATGTTATATGTATTTTATAGTATATTTATATTTATTTATATTTATAAATATTTATAAATATTTATGTATATTTTACAGTACATATTTATGTTATATTATTTTTTACAGTAAAAAACAAATTGAAAAAGGGCAAATTACGCACAAAAAATCAAACATGACATCTTTGTGAAGTGGATTTTTCCAATAAAGATGGTAAAATATGATGCAATAACTTTGCCTACATATTGTATTACTGCTTTGAGTAATTATATTGATACAATTTACTGCACATGCATATTCTCCCTGAAAGAATGATCCACAGAGCAAAGAGAGGTTCTCTGTAAATTTGCAAGTTACTTACTGACTGGTATATTTAAGCTTTTAAAACAATGTTATCACTAACCTTTTATAATTTCATATGACCTTCATCCATTTACATACTGGTAGTTGATCTGAACTCTGAAGTCCATTTTGCTTGCCCAGTATTTATTAGTGCCCTGATCCTTATTAGCAAAGATGATGTTATTAATAATATTATGGTTAATTTGCTAGGAGATATTTGAAATGACTTCTGTCATGTCACATTTTCGTCATTCGAGACACTGGTATTTTTTAGTCTCCAGTCACTTCACTTGTTTTAAGGCGAAATAATGGGACTTCGCATACGGGCACTGCCTAAAGAGCTAGGCTGCAGCCCCTAGAATCCGAATCCCATGAAGTTAATCAATATCACTACATCTGACTGTTTTGTATTTATCATATTCAATGAGCTCAATAGCACAGTAGCACACTCTTGGAAACTTAAAATAACAATTGAATTTTTGTTAGTAGATATGTTTTTCACTTCACAATAAGGAGCTATTTTTAAATTTCTCAAATTTTGTATTTAATGTATTAGCAAACAATAGGCTTTTATTAAATAATAGAATATGTATGCTTCTATATCTATAAACCTGATATAATAAGCACTTCAGGAAATTCCAAATATTGTTCTTTGATCAGTATTTAAAAGCCATTTTGGAGAATAACTTAGCAAACCATCGATTTGCAATATATTTCCCAGATATTCAACAAATTCATCGCTCCTTTGTTTTTTTCCAGCTTGTACACTTCTATTCTTTCTCTCAGGCTGCTTCACAACAAAAATGGCTTGCAATCCTGTCCCACTGACACACTTGTAAGGTTAAGAGATACCTTCTAATACCTATCTGGCTTTTTTCTTCTTCATTTTTCCTTTCTTGCAATGTAGCATCTAGATAAATTAGGAATATCATATAGTGATAGCAATAGATTAAAAATCTGCTGGGTTTTTTCATTTTTTTGTTTGGATATGATTAACACATATGCAATTTTTATATTTATGTGCATATATGTTAAAAAAATACTTTTCCCGGATTTTTCTGATTGTGTTCAACCTCAGTTTTAACATAACAGAATGAACAATTTAATAGATTCGGAGATTGCTTTTCTGTCAATCCTCGACATCATTTTGGAGAAACATCATAATAAAATTATTCTCTGCTTGAAGCAGTACATACATCCTTACATTTTCTTAGTGTCCCATTAATTTCAATGAATAGGATTCAATATTCACCACTTACAGATTTTCTTTTGAAAATATTTAATAATAAAATTGGATGAACTAGCTCTTTCCTGACTTGGCTGCCTTTTGCATTACTTAATCATCATTCACTTTCTTTTCAGTACAAAGGAAATTTGTACGAGGATGAGATAGGCTTAGGGCTTCACTTGGGTTTACATAGGAGAATAAAATATGAAAAAGCGTATTCATTTCGATGAAGAAAAATACCACTTTGGACTTCCTTAACTTAAAAAAATTCATATACCTCAAACGTTTATGAAAAGGATGTCATAAACCTTGCTTTTTTTTAATTCAAAATTAAGCTTAACTGATTAAAGTTACAAAGCATGAGAAATGCATTTAGTCTTGGTCATGAGCTAAAGACAACTCCATTTTAATTGCTTACCATTAACTAATATTTTCTCCCTTCATTTTTCATAATAGCTTACTTGTTTTATTACCTCATTACTTCAATTGAGAAATTAAAATTGTATCAGCATTAGGACAACGTGATTATTATCTAGTTAACAATAACAGTAGAAGTCAAGTGGCTGGCATTATATTAAAAATATCCCAAAGTTAGTTATTCAATAAGGTTTGATTTGGGAGTTGGAGACAAATATGTATGGGTATTTAACCAGAAAAAAATTCCCTTCCCCCACATTGTTATCAATAATTGTTCATGCAGAAATGAGTCACTTAACTCATTCTCATCCCCAACCCCATACCAAGAAGGACATTAACAGGAATCACTGTGCACTGAAACTTAAGGCAAAACAGTTGCATTTAACAAAAATACTTTCATTTATAAAGGTACATTAGTTATTGGCCCCAAGGTGGTATTAGAAAATAGGAGTTTAAATTTTTAAAACAGGAATACGTTAAGTATCAGATTTTCTATAAGTCCACTGAGTATTTTAAGCAGGGTGACTTTAAAATAAAGTTATAATTTGTTATAACTTCTGTCACATTTCAAAGTGTCCTTAGAACTTGTCTGTTGCCTTTTTTTTATGCTTTAACATCATCATGAAGGAAATAGAAATCAAGTTAAAAAAATAAAATAAAACCTGTGCTTCATTCTCTCTGCTTCTGTTAGTAATGTGAATAACGCCTCCATACTGTCATGTTAGCTGATAATGATATATACTCTGCCCACAGCTACTTTAAAGATGAAAACTCCTTTAAAGATGAAAACACTTGAAAACTCACATAATAATTGAGATAGAAATATTACTATCTCAGAAGTTATAAATGAAAATAATTAGTAACCTCTGAAAAGGTGAGCCAAAATGGCCTCAATAATAGCTATAAGTGCTAATAGTAAAATGACATTTTCAGGCATAGGTTTGTCTTAAAGTAGAAAATGTTCAAATTACCATTATTATCATTTTGCACAAATACAACAATGGAACCAGGCTTTATTTTATATAGCATATATTCTCCCTTAAATCTAATCCAATAGCAAAAAAAAAAAATCACTTTTCATAGAAAGGCAAAGAAGCTTATCAGGTATATTCAGGAAAATGAATGTATTTTATATAAACATAAATAATGTTGGTGCAGAATAAAATAGAATGAAAGAGTAGGTATCTATGATGAAGTAAGGAATCACCTTATAAAGAAGTATGTAAACTCTTATGTGTAGATACATTTCCTCCTGGGTTCTAACCGTCAGAATCAGGAACCTTTTTTAAGGGCTGCATTACGTGTGGCTTCAAACGTGTGTGTGTCTCTCTGTGAGGATCTAAGATAAGCCTATATTCATTTATTCATGTGCCATTTATCTTTGCACTGCTTCTTGCTTGGTTTGTGTCAACAAAAGTGAAAGCAAACTTGAAACCCTCCCTGAGTGGTCCTTCTGGCCAATTTTTGAACTGCAACCACCCCCTTATATCTGTTCTAGCTGAACGTCTTAATATCTATACCTAGCATTAATATGTCAAGCATTTACAACTTGAATAATCTTTTTCTGTTCTTTAGATCTTCCTATAACAATAGGTAAATTTTATGACTAAAAATTATCTTTTTTCTTAAGTTTATTTTACCCCCAACTTTGGCCTCTCTTCTCTCACATATACTCTTCTGATCATTAGCACAATACAGATTTTTTAAAAAGTACTGCAAACTCGGTTTCTACACTAAGACACCCTTAGAATTTCAGCATGAAAGTAAGAAGAGTGATCTTTTAATAGCTGTTCTCTACCATCCCGAAAAATAACCCAAGAACATTTGTGTAAATATAATTTAACAGAATTTGGGAACACAGGATGGTTCAACCAAGGTAAGAATCGAATGTCAGTGTTAGCATGTGCGTAAGCAGGAAAGTGAATGTAATGGATTTTATTATACCTTAGCTGATGAGTGTGCGAACTAAAGAAAAACAGTCTATCTACATGATGTTTACAGAAATAGATCTAAAATTTGAGAACCTGACACGTACTAACCAACATTTTCCAGGATGTGAATGAATCTGAAGGATATGAGGAACGGAGCTCACCAGCTGTGGGACAGCAATGGATTTCTCTTTTCACACCTCAATCTCAATGTACTGTCCTTTCAGATCATTTTTTTTATTTTCTTTGCCCCCAATGCTTTCAAATTAGTCATCTGCTTCTCTCAAATACAGATCAGGAAAGGAACACCTTAGATAACAGATACAAGTATTTTGATAACTACATAGGAATAATGCATTATAACCTTTATTTGTATATCGGTCTCATGTGAGGTCATGAACGTGACTCAGTCCACTAAAAGAAAGTACTTTGAATATTCTTTTTGAAGTATTCTAAACTCTACATGTGCAAAGCTGAAGACCAGTTTGCTGTGACTCCCACCAACGCAACGCAATTGTTACTACACCAGGCTCTGTGTAAGCAACCAACTCGGTTTCCTGTATGACACCCTACACAACATTCCATGCTCTCATTTCTCTCTCCTTTAAACCTCGGCTGTCAGTGTTACTATCGAAGTGCTGCTTGTAGAACACAAGTCGATGGCAATTACTAAATTAAAACTACTTTTTAAAAAATCTTTATTAAAGTTATTGGGGTGACATTGGTTGGCAAAATTATATAGGTTTCAAGAGTACATTTTTATAATACATCATCTATATATTGCATTGTGTGTTCACCACCCAGGGATTTGGAGACGTTAAAAGTAATAACACTCATTTTGATGTAAAAGCTTTGAAATGCCATATTATTTTATTTTCATAGCACATAATTTTGTTTCATATGTACCTTCAGTATTCAATTCACACCCTATGTTCTTTATAGCATATCAATTTTTTATTTCTACATCCACATGAGATTGTAATTTGTTAGGGCAGAGACCGCATATTATAAAAAAAAAAATAAAGAAAAAGTAATATAGACACAACTGGAGTATAAAAAATAAAGGTACGGTAGTCCTTTGATAAATATTCCTGAAAGAATGTGTTGTAAAAGAAATGCATACACACATATAAAAATAAATACACAGACACGTACAATGTAGTTCAAAAGCAAACGTTCGAATGAAAGGAATGATCTAAATGAGTAAACATTTCATTTTGCTTCAGTTCTTTTTGCTTCCTTTTCAGTGCGCTGGGGCCTGGGTGGGCTTGTATAATGTACAAATAAAAAAGGAAAATGCCTGTCTTCTCCCTGACACCAGGCCCTTTCACCAAAGAAAGTTGTGAACATTAATTAATGTGATTTGCTCAGCTCCTCCAAACACAAATGCTCTCTGGGCCAGACCTAATGGGGCTTCAGCTATGCCTTTACCAGTGTGGCTAATCTAATTCCCCAAGCAATCTTTTTTGTGGCTTCACTGCTTGCTCATAAGACCCTCGTTTTCTGTGAACATTTCTTTGTGAAGAATATAGTGCCAAAGTTAGATATACAGGGGACCCGCATTTTAATGAGATGACATATTTTGATAGAGCAATTAAAAGCATTCATCACAAACTACTGAAAAAGCATCTAGCTACCAGCATACCTGAAATAAGAGATATCTTGTTTAAAACTCTGACTTAAATAATTATATCTAATGGAACGGTTATCATTTAATCGATTATAATCCCATGGGCAGAGATCATGATATGCCTTACAAATATGTTTGATAACATTATGACTAGATATAGTATATTTAACTCTGGATTTAATATCTTGTAATCATCATAATAATAAGGGCCAGAGCATCTTTTTCATGTAATAATCTGGGGCAAAATAAATTATAGCCTAATAACTAAATTACATCATAAGCAGTCACAACGTATTAGCATACTACATAGCTGTTTGCAGATAAAACTTACAGAATCAGAATCATAGTTTCCTTTCTCCTACCACTGTAGTTCACATGTCTCAATGAAGACACATCTATAAGTTATTTCAATTTGCCACAGCATGCAGATATTCAGATACAAATTTCAACTAATTATGTTCAGAACAAAAGAAAAAATGCTCTGAATGACAATGAGGAAGACTCCTTCATCAAAATGTGTCAGGAGAAAACTATTGGCTTGTTCTCAATAAAAAAATAAAAATAAATTAACCCCATATAACTGATAAAAAATAGAGCTTGCTTGCTTGTCTTCCTTCCTTCCTTCCTTCCTTCCTTCCTTCCTTCCTTCCTTCCTTCCTTCCTTCCTTCCTTTCCTTGCCTTGCCTTGCCTTGCCTTGCCTTTCCTTTCCTTTCCTTTCTTTTCTTTATTCTTTCCTTCAACTATTGATAAAGTTAGCACTAGGATTAGGCACACCTAATTTTAAATATTTTATCCCTCCTAATTATAATTTCTTTCTTTTCTTTCCCTTCCTTCCTTCCTTCCTTCCTTCCTTCCTTCCTTCCTTCCTTCCTTCCTTCCTTCCTTCTTTCCTTCCTTCCTTTCCTTTCTTTTCTTTCTTCTTTCCTTCAACTATTGATAAAGTTAGTACTAGGATTAGGCACGCCTAATTTTAAATATTTTATCCCTCCTAATTATAATTTAGTCAAATAAATACATAGTAGTATAATTAAGCTGGTATCATGTAAACTAGCAACAAATACTTTTAAAGCACTAAGAGGATCTTGAATGTTATCTAGTTCAACAATTTTATGGAATGAAAATATCCATATACTAGTGAAGCAGAAAAAAGTTAAAAAAAAAAAAACATTAATTGGGAAAAAGAGTACCATCAAATTCAGCATCTATTTCAGAAGCAACAAGAAAAAAATACAAGTGAAAAATTAAATAAAAAAGTAAAGTGACAGCCCAGACCATAAGAAGTCACACACACAAATAAATACAAAATAAGAATCCAACATACGACTCACACAGATTCTGTGACAGCCTACATACAGATGACATAGACAAGTGATGCTCAGATTTCCTTCACCACCGACTTTTCAAATTTCCCTAATCACGTTTTCTTTTCTGAATTATGGATCTTAATTAAAACTAAACCTTTTTTGTACCATTTGAAAGAAATAGTACAATTTATTTTTAATATACTGCAGCCCGTTTTCTGATATTTTTGACCTGATAACTGCAAATTCAGTAGTATAAACTGCTAACAAATTGGTGGTTTCTACAAAAAATAAATGTATTATGGACATTTCAGTTTTTGTCTGCTCTGCATCACTTTGCTTCAAACATACGTTTCACTAATTATTTCTTTCTAGAACTTGTATATAGCAACTTTGGTTTCTGTCCCTCTCTTCATGTCATCTTGCAAAAATAATTACTCTAATTGCTAAAAGAAAGTGTTCTTTAAAACACAAATTAAGTCTCCATATTAATACTCCTTGCAGAAGCAGCACATTTCTCAGAGTCTTAGCATGTGATTTATTGATTTTCATTGCATGGGAGAACTCACAGGAAATTGTCTTCCATAGAGGGTGACAGAGTAATTGTATATTTAGAGTGATATGCGGTATTAGGACTACTTTCTGTGATTACATAGTGATGATTTAAAAATTTTAGTGCATTTTGAAACATTTCCATAATTGTTAACCATATGCTGTTACACAAACCAATTTCACTAAGTTTTCTTGTCCCATCACTGGGTTGGAATGAGTAGGAAAGGATTTGTCATGGTGGTGAGGGAATAAAAGTACCAGAATGTACTGTTTCCAGGCATTGGTAGTAATTTTGTGAGTTAGTCATACCTTCTTTACACTTGCAAGAAATATTAGGCTGGTGCAAATGTAATTGCAGTTTTTGCAATTATTTTTAACGTTTTAAACCATGATTACTTTTGCACCAAACTAATACATAGAGAACAATGGATAGTAGCTTCTTCACAGTGGGAAACATTATCTAGTAATGACATTAAAAGCAGAAGTTTCTTGTTTTTCGCTTTTTTTACTGTGCATCTTTTATCTTTCGTTCATATGGTTAATTATTTTTAGCAAATCAGTCTTCTCTAAACACACACACACACACACACACACACACACACACACACACACACACACACAGAAGGATACTATAAAGAATCTCCCTTTTCATCCCCCAAACAATTTTTCTGTCCTACAATATAAATAGTGATTAAAATTCAAGCTGAGAGCTGCAGAATGTCATTTTGGGTCACTGAAGAACACTTTTATAAATTTTAAAGATGTCTGTGTGCAGGCCTTCATTTACCAGTCAATCACTTGCTGAAGTGTTTCAGAGAAAGATGCATAAAGCAGGATCTCATTTTCATGTTGTGTATGGGTAGAATATGATGCATTCCATGAATCGCACTAAACTGCAGTGATTCTTCCTCCATATAGTTTGTCCAGTTCTTTGGTAGTCATCTCACATCTGAACTCTTACAATATATACCTAGTTATAAAATGACTCAAACTGATCTACATACTTACCACATTGTTAAAATTTTAATAATGCCATTCATATGTTTAGGAACCTTCAGTGTATGTACAGTATTGTGGACTAAATGTATGTGAACCCTCAAAATTAATATATTGAAGCCCAAAGCCCTAATGTGATGGCATTAGAAGGTGGGGCCTTTAGGACATATTTCAACTTAGATGAGATCATGAGGGTGGCACCCCATGATGGGATTAGTGCCCCTATAAGAAGAGGAAGAGACACCAGAGCTTCCTCTTTCTGCCATGTAAGGATAAGCAAGAAAGCAAATGACTGAAAGGCAGGAAGAAGGCTCTCCTCAAGGACCAAATCTACCAGCATCTTAATCTTGGATTTCCCAGCCCTTTGCACTATGAGAAATTAGTGTCTGTTCAAGCAACCCAGTCTATGATATTTTATTATAGCAGTCTGAGCTAAGACAGACATTTACCTTAAGAAATAACAGTCCAACACTATATAGTCTATATAATCTATATCACAAACTATATAATCTTCCTTGGTCATTCTGTCCCTAAGAATGTCAGGCATCTTGTTTTGATATTTGGAATGCTTACTATTTGATATTGGAATTGTTACTATTCTCTTTTTTTAAAGAGTTCTTAAAGATTTTGTGTGTGTGTGTGTGTGTGTGTGTGTGTGTGTGATATAGCTCCTATAAGGAAAAGATATTAGCCATCCTCGTACCCAAGGAATGATCAGGGATAGGTCCCATAGGTATCACAAATATATCACAAAGGACATTTATATGCTGAGACATATGTCCACAAGGACCTATCCAAAAAAGTGACAATATCATTCTCACCCAAACCTGTTGGTTCAATATTGTTGATGGAACTACTGAGCATCCAGAAAATATAGCATATACAGTAGATCCTCATTTAAATGAATACAAGTTTAAATTTAATTTGCAGTTTAACCCAATACATTTGATAGAAAAGTAGAACACACTTTAATACAATAAGAAAAGATATTTTCATGGAGCTTAAAGTGAATGTGCCCTAGTAAATGGGGTGCAACCAGCCAAAGAACAAAAGTGGAAATCAGTGGTTCAGAAGTCGAGCACACTTTGTGATCTATTTACTTAAGTAATTACTTGGGATAAAAATAGGTGACTATATGCATATGCATCCAAAACTCATTCAGCTCAAGGAAACACACACACACACACACACACACACACATATACACACATATATATACATATATATGTATATATATGTGTGTGTGTATATATATATATATATATATATATATATACACATGTATATATGTGTGTGTGTGTGTGTGTGTATATATATGCTTAAGTAAATTATTACATTTTTTATTTTGGAGGTATACAGACCTTATAGCTAGGTAGTTGTTACTGTATTTACATTTACATTTTGGTAACATATTTGATTGTCTTAAAAGAGTGGTTTGTGTTTCTGGATCATTTATCGTATGACCTTAAATACAGAAATAGATGGGTTTTTAGTAACTCTGAAGTCAAATCTCCAGGTATCTGTTACCTGCCATATGTGTCCATCTCCTTGTGGAAAGACTCCTCTAACCTCCACAATATGTCCTTTCCTAGACTCCGATCTCAGCACTTCATTCTGTCAATAGGTCCACTCCCACTTGTGCTTTTAACTCTACCATTTTCTCTTGGGCCCCCCAAATTTCTATTCCATTAAAACCACCAGTTACACCAACAATCTTACCTCCTAATAACTGTAATAATGGCTCAGTTTTTGCCTGCTGAAACTGGAATTGTGAGGAAGTGTACCGCATACACCAAAATATTATCTCGTCAGTGACTCTAAAGTGAAAGCTATCAAATTATCCCCAAAGTCCTAAAGAAAGTCAGCATTTTATCCTTCCATATACAAAGACCTTATCTTATCACTGCTTTCAAATCATACTGACCTCTTCAATATCAACATACTTTTAATGCAACCACAATTCTATTACTATTAGATATTGGAATTGGAATTTATCTGAATTTGTTATTATTTTTAATGTAATTTACATCCATTGAGGCCTTTGTCACTATGTGAAAGCCACTGGTGGAAACTCTTAGTAGAAAATATTCAATATTTTTGTGCACCACTTATTAAAAAAAAAAAAAAAACTAAACTAAAACAAACAAGTAAAAAAAAAAACACGCACACACAAAAAAGAAATATACTACATTACAGATCCATGAGATCAACAAATATAATTGCAGTATCATTACATTCCCATAGCCAAACCTTGATCCTTGCCAAAACTCAGAACTCTAGTGTCTGAGGTTATTTAGCTTTTACATTGTAGAACTACAACTGAAGTACTGGATAACTCTACCACACCAAAATGTTATGCTCAAACCACAGGCACAAAATGTCATAAAGGGGTCTCCCCTCTCCTTCAATTTATATCCAATATGTATAATATTAAATCATGACATTAAATCTAAACTCTTCCAACTTCTGTCGTGCCCATGATCTTCTTGAATTCATTTTTCATTATTTTCTCCCGGTCTTTCTGTTCCAGCCAAACCAATCCATCTAACCTGGTCAATATATCTATTTTTCTATATCACACTGTATTATAATTATTTGTTTAGCCATCTATTTTCCTGGAAGTGCACTCCACTAAGACATTTTTTTTTTTTGCATCTAAGTGATCGTTTTATATATTCGAACATTTTAACATTTAATAGAAACTATATATAACAACTTCTTGTGGTATCTTACATTAAGACAGTCACTACAGAAATGTACATAGGTTAGAAGCCAGAGGAATGCTGTGGGCTATTCACTGGGAGGAGGTGGTTCATTATCACCTAATTAGGTGAGAGGTGAGGACAGGTTAAAAGGCAGCCTGTTAGACAGCGGTAATGAGTCACTGGGTCCATCACTATCCCAAGGATACACAGCTCCCACCTAAACACCTATGTAGATTTGTCCCAAACATGGGAAATCCCCCTGCAAAGATGTCTCCTCTTAGGCACAAAGTCCCAAATATTTGCTCAATCACAGCAGCAGATTCACCTCTGTCTCTCTTCCTTGCCCAGAGTGGGAAGACACCCACAACTTTTAGACACTTGGTCTCTTCCCCCAAAATTTGGTTTATGTTTGACTACAGCACTCAGTAACCCAGAAGAAGAACAAACGGGTCTGGGTTGTCCTTTAGTGAGAGATGGTCAGAAGTACTTGTTTAAAGAACAGGAAATTCAAATCCTCCAAAGTCAAATGGTTCCCCCCAAAACTATTAACTGATAGAAGTGGGTTCTGGCTTCCCATATGCAGTAGCCATTCCACTCGGAGGCAATGCTGCAGAGCCTTTCTCAGAATTTCGAGATCCCTGTGATCTGCATCCATCTCCGGCCATCTGCATCTGGCCCAAAATATCCACTGTGCCTTCAGCAATGTCTTTGACTGAATGATCTTCAAGGGTCAGTGAAGGATCAAAAAGCAAGGGTGAAGGAGGGCATTGTGTACCATCACCCACGACATCCAAGTCCTGCTCGGGCTTATACATCTGAGGAGGCAACTGGAAATGCAGTGGGCAGCAGGGATCCTCAGAGAGGTTTACAGGAACTGCTTTGTTGCAGGGCACCTCTTCAGACCCCTGGCAGCATTTGAAGAGAACCTGATTCGTGTCCTGACAAATATGGGTAAGGCAGTGTCTGGTCATTGGGAGAGACTGATTAGAACAACGAACATCATCCACAAAAGCCAAGCACTTCTGACTGGAACGAGTGGTTTGTGCCTGCTGGGCGGCACCATCCGTGGCCAGCATTCTGCGTTCCTTCAGCTGCCTGTGCAGTAAGGCTTCCACTCCATAGCGCTGACGATACCGCCGAAGACATTTTAGACGCTTTAGGTTCTCTTGTTCTTTGGCCAAAAGTCCCTCTGGGCCAGTCAGGAGACTACTACCTAGAGCTTCATGTTCCACTTTGCGATTATGTAAGTAACGTCGCTTTTTCTCTTTGAGCAGATGCTGAAGTCGTTTAAACTGACCAATGTACAAAGACTGTAAACGAATTAGTTTCTCACGCATAATCAGGGCCACTTCTTCAGCTGTGTAGGTAGACACCAGCATGTTTTAGGGGATCTTCTTGATCACTGTCTATGCTATCAGCTTCACTGTCAGGGTCACCTCTCCATGTCTGATCCACAGTAATGGGTTCCTGCTCCCCATCACTCCAGCTGTCTTCATCCAGAATTCGGCTGGCTTCACTGCAACTACTTTCTGGAGTCTGAGACCCCAGCTCTGTCTTAGCATATGAGCTCAGCTGGCACAAGAGTGTTTCACCCACAGGGCCTGGACCAGTCTTCTTCATTTGAGCATGAAGTGCCAGGGCATTCCTACGGGCATGTTCAGCACAGAAGGACACCCCATCTTTCTTCTCCGGCTTTGGGGCAGCACTGGGACATCTTTTCCCATTCTTCGTCGATATATAACTACACTGCTTGAAGGGTGCATTCTTATCTTCAAGAATATGTTTAATGCTAAATTCCTGCCCCTCCAGACGAGGTTGCGAGCATGGGCGATGAGTAAATGAACAAGAGAGGGGCTCCTGAGACCTGGTCACTGGGGTAATCCTACCCCGATTGGTCGGCAAGACGTGGATCCGAATCCTGTTCATACCAAAACCTTCGCGGCCACTCCGCACCACTCTCCCACTAAGACATTTTTTGATCTGCAGCACTCAGCAAAGTCTCTCACCAATATGTGGTGCTCAATTAATGCTCACTGAAAATAAATTATGTAATAAATCGTAAATGCTGAGGGGTGCTCACAAAATAGAAAGGTTGCAATAGCACACTCAACATTGGGTTCAACAGTTTTATTTGGGTTAATTAAGAACAGCTAATGAACTAACACTCATTTAGTCATGCTGAGGCAACTTAGTCAGATCAGTGAATAGTTTGTAAAACAGAAAATCACCAGGCTGCACCATGCAATTTGGGGAGCCAGGGGGAACAGAAATCATACTTTTGTAAATATGTGCTTCTTCACACATACGAAATACCACTGTTGTTCTTTTAATAAAGCACTAGAAACATATTGTGTAGTAAAACAACTGCTGCTGAAGATTAAATAAACTATTTTCATCTTGAAATTTTTTCATCATGAAAATGAGACAGACAATAAGAACTGGGACTGCAAAAAGCATCTAACAGCAAAGACTTTCAAAATAACCTGTTCTTTGTCATATATCTATCTCTCCAAAGTAAAGCATTAAGACTATTTTACTCAATTCCTCCTCTGCCTCAATGAAAATAATTATGTAACATAGGATAAAACCAGGGAGATATAGTCACAATAACTAGATAGCACTTATTCAACCAAGCAACAAAATATAAATTCTTAGACTTAAAGTTTTAAGAAAACAGTATATAGTTCTTCTTGGACTGCTTATTCCATTTGTTTCCTTTGTTTACATATCATCGCTACTTTGGTACCACTTACAACATGGCACTTATGAAATAAATTAATTAAGCTTGCTCAATTGCATATTTATGAATTGTGTATTTATAAATAATTCCATTTATTCTATAGAACCAACTTCTACACATAAATTTTATTGATCTCTAAAAACAATGTGAGAGATACATTTTTTATTTATGTTCTGATCTACGTTTTATAATATACATATAGATTTGTATATTTTATTTCTAGAAGTCTATTTTATACTTGATTTTTATCTGTGTACAATTGTCCCTCAGTATCCATGGAGGATTGGTTCCAGGAACCTCTGCCAACAGATACCAAAATCCACAGACACTCAAGTCCTTCATATAAAATGGCATAGTATTTGCATATATAACCTATGCACATCCTCTCATATACTTTAAATCATCTATAGATTACCTAATATAATGTAAATGCTATCTAAGTAGTTGTTATACTGTATTGTTTGGGGAATAATGACAAGAAAAAAACAAACATCTGTACTTGTTCATACCACCATCACCGATACAAACATCATAGCTCTAAGTTAACAGTACATGATAGGTATATTGTTTTTTTCTTTTTTTTTATGTCAAATATTTTTAATCCAAGTTTAGTTGAATTCACAGAAGTGGAACCCACGAGTATGGAGGGCCAGCCATATTCATATATCATCGTTCCTTATTAACAAAAAATATAAAAACTGATACATTCAAGAAGCAGTGCAAGAATCAAGTGGTAACTTATTATTTAGTACCAAATAATCCTATAATAATTATCATATATTTTTATAACTTCGCTCTACAAATGTTCTAGCTCTACTGGGTAGCATACTTATTTTTATCAAATGCTCTGTTTGCCTATATCACTTTATACACAGCCTTATCAGGTGCTTTTAGCAGTGCAGCATTACATTTTTATTATTTTTCATTTTCTACCTTGGTAGAATGTCAAGTGATAAAAGAAACTGTGCCATGTTATTTTTTTTCAACCCCCAGCCTTTATAGAAGTGACTGACACATGGTAAGTACTTGATAAATACTTAGTGATTAATAAATTAAGCTGCTTCTGATATGTGGCCCATTTCTGAAGCAATGAGAAGAGGTAATGAAATATTCTAAGAAATATACACATACATAAAATTCTATCGAAGATGTTGAGCTCAAAGTAATTAAAGCCGTGAGGATATATTGCTGAAATATATTTGAGCATTTATGATTTTTAGGCATGAATCCACATACAGACTAATAATTAGGTATCTCATTTATTTCAAACATATTCCAAATCAAATCAAACCAACAATGACTTATCGCTCTTTTCCTAAGACCAAGGTACTAAACTAGACATGTTTCCACTTTCATTGCTTATACTATTAAATCGAGGCATTGCATGCTATATCATCTTGAGGAGAGAGTTTTGTTGACTGTCAAGTAATACAAAGTAAAAAATGAATATTTCAGCAAAACATTCAGGATTAAAAATGCTCGCTAGGGGTAAAATTCATTTTTTATGAAATTAACAAGGTACAGAATCAAGGGGGATATATTATTTCACAACAGCCAGATTCATTGCATTTTCAAACTTCCCCCTAAACCTGTACAAGAAAATGAAAAGGATATTTTGTACCAAATCAAACACACAAGACAAGAGAATTCTCACATAAATGAAATGAGGACAATCTGTCAAATTTGATGAATTTAATTTCCATTTATAGATGTAAAACATTTCAAATTATTAGCTCCAGAGTGCAACTGGGTGCAGAGGTATATGTTAAATTTGTAAAGTAAAATGAATTTCCATATTTTTGCATCATCACAAACTTAACCTATTTTTTTTAAATAAGTATCTTTTTTTGTCTTTTTATTTCATTTTTCTCTTACAGTTCAGTTCATGAGGATAATTTCATAACATATTCCTATAGGGCTCTCAAATTATTGGTATGCTCTGGAAATACTTAGGAAAGAGCTGTGAAGAAAATATGCATTCTTATCTTCCATGTCATTTTACCTTAATAATGGGAAGCTATTATGGAGCCACAGCTTTACAAATGCTTTTCTTATAAGCGGTGTGGTTTCATGATTTTTCTTGTTTGTTTTATTTTGATTTTTGTTTTTGTTTTTTGATTTGGCAAAACAAATCAAAACGAAACTATAATTCATCAAGTCACGATGACTTTGCAACCATTCGTTGTCGTATATTTTGATGAGATTTTACTTTTCACTAGCCTATTGTTCAGAGTCTATTCCTTTTTATTTAGTTTTTTGTTTGTTTTGGGGGGGCTTTTTTTGTTTGTTTCCTTTTTGCTCAACAAACAAAGTCATCTTAGGAGTCCATGCAGAAACGATTTTTGTAATGCTGACCATATGCCAGGCATCATTCCAAGTATTTTATAAATGTTAACACTAATTTAAGCTTTACAACAACTATATGTATGCGGAGATACTATCATGACCCCATCTTACAGAGACGCAAACTTTTACACCGGAGAGAAAGTAACTTATTTAAGATTAGAGCACTACTAAATGCTTCTCAGTCCCTCCTTTCAAGCATTGTGCAGTATTGCCTCTCAGGCCCACTCTAATTATAGTACATTTCCTAAGCTTATTTAACTTTTTAGAAAATGAAGTTATCCTACTAATATAAAAATTATAAGAAAAATTGAGTAAGTTTAAAAATGAATAACTCTAACTAAAAAACTTGGTCTTTGATAAAGACTTGAAAAATGCTAAAATTAATAGTTAGATTATGATTTTTTACAAGTTTATTGATTATCATATCATTAATTTAAGAGCAATAAAAATGATAAAATACAAATGTAAATATAATGCCAAAATCATTTCAGAAAAAAAAAATGGATGAACATTTAAAATTTCCTCAAAAATACCTATGCCCATGAAGAAAGATATAGATGTACAGATGTCACAAAATTATTATTTCACTTTAGCAACCTGTTTGACATTTTTATTCATATTTAGATAATCATGAAAAAATTATAAAGTATTGAACAGGTAGCCCTACCAGTCACCATATACAAAAATTAACTTAAGATGAGTGTAAGGGTTAATTTTATGTATCAACTTGATTGAGTCATGGGGTGTACAGACAGTAGGTTAAACATTATTTCTAGGTGCATCTGTGAGGGTGTGAGGGGGAGATTAGCATTCATATTGGTAGAATAAGTAAAGCAGATCGACTCCCCTAATATGGGCAGGCATCATCCAATCCCTTGAGGACCAGAATAGAATAAAAATGCAGAAGAAGGGAGAATTTGCATGCTTTGTCTGGCTGTTTGAGCTGTAACATCTATCCTCTGCACTCAGACTGAGACTTACATCATAAATTCTCTAGTCTCAGGCCTTTGGATTGGACTAGAACTTAACACTATCAGTTTTCCTGGTTCTCATGCCTTCAGACATGAACTGGAACTACACTGCCAGTTTTCCTGACAGCAGATCAGGAGACTTGTCAGTTTCCATAATTACGTGAGTCAAATTCTTAGAGTAAATCTCTCGATATATAGATATACTCGTATATAGATCTAGAGATATGATATATATGTGTATATATATATCATATAGCAACATATATATCTATATTTAGATATAGATATCCTATTGATTCTGTTTCTCTGGAGAACTCTAATACAATGGGTTATGGATTTAAATTTAAAAGCTAAACTACAATATTTCTAGAAGAAAATGAAATAAATGTTTGTAAGAATGATGTAAGAATGGGTTAATATTTATTAGACAGGACACAGTGGTAATAATAATAATAAAAGAAAAAAGATTAATAGGTTGAAGTTTATCAAAAGTAAAAGCTACTGCTCAGTAAAGACATGTTAAAAATGTGAAATGAAATATTCAACAAAACAACAACTAACAAAGGAATCACATATAGAATAGATTTCCAAAAACACCTATACATCGATAAGAAAGAGAAAATAACTCAACTTTTTAAAGAATGGACTAAAGATTTGAATATGCAGTTCATAATAGAAGATATCTGAATCTCCAAAGAGCGTACACAAAAGAATTTAATATTATTAGATGTAAGTGAATTGCAAATTAAAACTTCAATGAAATTCTGTAACCATCTAAGTTACAATTGAAAAGACTAACATTAACAAGTTATTTGAAAAATGTGGTACAACTGGAACTCTCTTACAAAGCTGGTGGGTGTTTAAAAATTACAAATACTACTGGAAACATTTGCATTTTTTAAGCTCTGATTCAGCAATTCTATTCCTAGGGCATTCCACTCCAAGAGAAATGAATGAATTTTTCCATAAGAGGATTTCTCCAAAGATGTTCACGATACCTTTTTTCATAATAGCCCCAAACTAGAAATAACATAAATGTCCATCAACAGAAGATACAGTAAATATCCTGTGATCTATTCATATAATGAAATATGACTCACTTATAAAAAAACAAAAAACAAACAAACAAACAAAAAAACATACTATTGATACACTTAACGACATGGATAAATCTCAAAAAATGTAATGGAGGAAAGAAACCACATACAAAAGAATGCATATCAAGCTCAGGAAGAGACCAAACTAATCTGTAGTTATAAAAAATAAGAGTAGTGAGTGCCTATGTGTGAGAGAGTGGGATGGGGAGCTTGGGTGGAAAGGGGATAGGGAAAATTTCTGGAGTATTAGAATATATTGTACTCATGTATCCTGATCTTGATATTACTTACTTAGGAAAATTTCTCAGGTCCTAGAAATGTTGTATATACTTATCTTGATATAACCTACTTAGGTGTATAGATCTATCATGATTCCTCAAACTATATACTTAATATTTGTGAACAATATATAAATAATACATCAGTAAAGGACTGTCAAGAAAAGTCAAAAGAGACAAGGGAACCAATTCTTTCCATGAAATAATCTTCTCAAAAAACTAAAACAAAACACAACCTAAATCTGACCATCTTACATTTGTTGGCTCTAACTACCAAAATGTAAGTAATACAGAAAACAGGAAGATGTTAAACACCAGCACAGTTATTCAATCCAATGGATACATACTGTAGTTTACAGGAAAAAATGCTGTTTCACTAATAAATACAGGCAAAATTTTAAGAAGAGATTTAGAATTCAGAGCCTAAAAAGATTTAAGAGACATATCAACTGATAACAATATGAGAATTTTATATGGATCCATATTCAAACAAATGCTTACAATTTACCTATATTTATATATAAAATATGGCACTTATGGGAAGATTGCAAATTTAAATATTAACTTCATGCTTGATTATATTGAGAGCATTCTTTATTGTGATATTATTGTACTTATTGTAATCAGTTTTAATAGAAGCTATATCTTTCCAATATACTCAATATTTTATATGTAGATATACAGAACGTCACATTTTCTTAAGATAAAGAAAGACATATGTAATATATCTAGTACACATGAATCATAAACATTTTATTATTTAAAATCTGATTAAAGAATTTGACTTATATGAATATAGAAACATTCATTTGCATTCTGATACATTTGAGTGGGTTATTCGAACTATGGAAGTGGTATTGTACTATCATAAGGATGAGCTTGTAAAAAATGTGAACATGTCAGTTTTTGTGTACCAGTAAGTATTTGAAAGCGCTTTCATCTCCAAAAGAAAGAATCATAAATTGTTAAACATGAAAAAAAAATATCTTAAAGATATTGAGGGCATTTGGTCATTTGCTCGTGTATTTGTTCAAGAATCACGAGTCCAGTTCCTCATCAAATAGAAAGCCGAACAATCACCATAAAAATATATGACATCTATAAAACTTAGTAGCCATAACACCAAAAGCTGTCAAATACAGGAGCAGAATAAAAATAAAAGCTTCTACTTTACAACACCTATTTGCTTCATAACCCAGAAAAGAATTTCTTGAGAAGCTTTGACGCTTTTTTTAAATTTTAATTAAAATTTATTGGGGTGACAATGGTTAGTAAAATTATACGTTTCAAATGTACAATTCCGTAATACATCATCTATATATCACTTTGTGTGTTCACTACCCAGAGTCAGTTCTCCTTCCACCACCATATATTTGATACCCTTTACCCTCCTCTACTATCCTCTCTCCCCCTTTACCCTCTGGTAACTACTAAACTATTGTCTCTGTCTATCAGTTTTTGTTTCTTTGTTTCCTTGTATTGTTCCTTTGTTGCTTTCAGTTTTATATGCCACATATCAGTGAGGTCACATGGTTCTCGACGTTTTCTGTGTGACTTATTTCATTTAGCATAATAATCTCAAGATCCATCCGTGTTGTTGCAAATGGAACTATTTCATATTTTCTTATAGCAGAATAGTATTTCATTGTGTATATATACCACATCTTCTTCATTCAATCATCTATCGAAGGACACTTTTGTTGTTTCCATGTCTTGGCCACTGTGAATAATGCTGCAATGAACACAGGGGTACCCATATCTTATTGAATAAATGTTTTTAGATTTTTTGGGGTATATACCCAGGAGAGGGGTTACTGGATCATATGGTAATTCTGTTCTTAATTTTTTGAGGAACCTCCACACTGCCTTCCATAGCGGCTGCACCAATCTGCATTCCCACCAACAGTGTATGAGGGTTCCTTTTTCTCCACAGCCTCTCCAACTCTTGTTATTATTTGTCTTGTTGATAGCCATTCTAAAAAAACAAAGAGGCAACTAAGCAAATGGGATAAGATATTCATCAACAATGCCTCCAATAATGGGCTAATATCCAAAATATATGAAGAACTCATACAACTCAACAACAAAAAGACAAATAGTCCAATTAAAATATGGGCAGAGGACATGAATAGACATTTCTCCAAAGAGGACACACAGATGGCCAACAGACGTATGAAAAGATGCTCAACATCACTAATTATTAGAGAAAACGCAGATAAAAAACCTTAATGAGATATCACTTCACACTAGTTAGAAAAAGCTTTAAGGTTTTGTTTCAAGTATTTTATATTGTGTATTTAGTGAGATGCAATTTATTTATTAGTTCAGGGGAGCATATTGATATCAATTAGGAAAATTAATGTGAATAGGTATGCATATATGTATTACACAGATATAAATAAAATACATATATTTCTGTGTATTCTTTATTTCCCTTAGAAGTAGGCTTTAGTAGAACTATGCTATTTATTTAATGTGTATGCACATATTCATTAAACGATGGCTACAAAACTTGCAGAAAGTCTCTTTTTATTGAAGTCAATGTTCTATAATATTAAGCATCTCTGCAGGTCATCCTCAATGCCAATACTACCTTCCTATGAAAGGAACATACTATGTCATTGTTTTAATTATATAAGAATATCAACCAAGATCTAGGGTTAGATTTCTGGCTCTCACAATAACTAATATCTCCATTTGCAATCTAAAGTTCTAAATGCATTTGTAAGCCAATGAATGTGTATGGTATGTACATATGTGGGTACATGCACAGGTATCAAATTATGCCTAACACTATACCTACTATAAATATCATAGTACCTGGTTTATTTTAATCAAGTGTATATAGGAATTAATTAATATTCATATTATAATCTATGACTTTTAAGAAAAATAAATTATGCTATTAAAAAAGACAATTTCTCATTAGATTGAATATCTCATCAGATGAAGAACTCAATTTTGTTCAAGTTTCACCCACTTTGAAATATCTTTTGAATTGGAATCACATATTACAATTAAACAATCAAAACTGTTTCTTTAATTTGATAATAAAAAGAACTTCATGTTCCTTTTATTATAATAACACCAAAATTCCATCTTACATAATATTAGATATATAATACTTATATAAAGTAAAAAATGAAATGTCATTAAAATTAAAAGGTGCAAGTTTGTTCCTCTCCACCATACCGGAGACTCCCCTCATGTTTCTGATCCACCAAAGAAACTGATGAGAATAAATGTAGAATAGAGGAAGGAACATAAAATTAGAATTCAGGTGACACTTTTCTAACTATAAACTTTTGTACACATTTTTCCTTCCTTGCCTTCCTTTGTCCTTTCTTCCCTCCTCCTTTTCTTCCCTCCTTCCTTACTTCTCTCTCACCTTCCTGCCTTCCTCTCTAGGTGCACATGTTCTTTATTTTAAAAACTGAGGTAATAAATTAATAGCATTCAATAGATTCAAATTTAATAGCATATATTGAAGTGATTTATAAACATAGAAAGTATCATGCAATATGTAAATATTTGGGGATATATTGGGTGAAAATACCTTTAATTCTCATTTTTTATATTAGAATCATGAGTGTAGGTGCTTGAAAGAATCTGATAGAGGCCATATTGTCTAATTCCTTTGTTATACATATAAGTAAACTAAGAGATTTACCCATTCCATCCTAACTCTTTTATTCTCAGTAGGGTACTTGTACTTCATAGTTTTATTTTCCATATTTTATTTTTAGTTATCATTTTGGTATCTTTCCCTGCAAAATGTAATTATTTAAGTATCAGACCTTATTTGATTATATTCTGTAATCTAAGCAGAGATTCTTTTGTTTTAATTATATTTAGGTTTTGGCCTCACGTAATTTCTTCTAAACTCAATCTCTAATGTCACATTTCAGTTTGATCTTTGGGATAACATTGATTTTTCACGCAATCAGAAAGCACAACTTTATACAGTTTATTTAGTAGAACATTCCTTCAACTTTATACAGTTTATTTAAAACATACCTTCAGCAGAATGTTGAAGACATCAGAAAAAATGGCTCACTTTTTAAAAATCTTGGTAGACTTATGCTTGAAGTAAATGTGAAAAGGGTTATTCAAGAAGTACAATTCCTAGGACCTTTTACAAGAGACTAAGAAACTGAATCTCTTAAGTTGGCATATTACAAACGACATTTCTTTCATTTGTTTCTTTTTGTTTGTTTGTTTTGTTTGTTTTTTTTTTTTTTGGTGTGGCACCTCCTTTTGTATTTTTTAACAGAGCATGTGACCTACTGTTCTGATAGTACAATTTGGATAACACTTTATTAAAAAGAAACCATTGTCGAAGTAGCTAATATTACTTGAGGGCTAGAAACAATTAATGCACTTAAATATATAAGTATTTTATATTTCATATGCCATTGGTAGATATTTTTACAAACATCTGTGTCTAAGTGTATTTTTATGCTGTATCAGCAGAAGTGTTTGTGTTAGAAACCATAGAATTTAGAAATATCTCAATTTTACATACATACATTACGTACATACGTTTTAAAGGTTACTAATTGCCAAATCTAGACAATTAGTCTAGACAATTAATAATAATATTAATTATTACTATAAAAATTATTAATTATAAGACATTGTTCCAGGTGTGTTACATACTTCATTTCATTTTATCACATCTTTGTGTGATAGTTGTTATCCCAACTCTATGTGATTATTTCCATGCTGCCTAGGAGAAAATACATTATCCAGGATATTAAATTGCTCATTCAAATCTCTGAGGTTACACGTGGCAGAAAAGAACTTGAAGTTAGATCTCTCTCAGTTTTAGGTTTATAGAGTTTCTGTTTCACTATTTCAATACCCTTGGTAAAACAAAGCACCTTAAGCAAGAAAACATAAATAATAAATCAATTCTATTAATCTTTATTTGCTATAATACTATCTAAAAGAAATCTTTAAAAAGTGAAAAGTAATAACAACCCTAATCCATATTTTAGAGATTCTATTTTAGATAAGCAATGGAAATGAGAAGTGTTTAAAAAGTACATAAAATCTCCTCAGAGAGCACCAGTTATTGACAAATTCCAAAATTTAGTGATTCCTAGGAAGTTAAGAGGGAAGAGTTTCATTAGTGTCTGTTTTACAAATTGAAAATATAATCATAAAATGCTATTACTGGAGCCATAAAAAAGTTACCTGGACTGGGAAAGTACAATAAATTATGAATAGTTATCAAATATGCAGCAAAAATCTGCTCCTGATGATCTTAAATAAATATAATAATAAGATATATTTAGAAATCAGGAAAATATTTTGTAATGAATGTATTATTTATAGGAAAACAAAACAAATAGAACTTAAAACTATAACATAAAATATTGAAGAGTTGCTATTTCTTAAGGATAGTGGATGTTTCAAATGCAAATATTAAACTTTTTGGAGATCAAAAAGATATTTTAAATATAAAAAATATCCCATTCAGATATATGTTAAATTTCATTACATACTTTTTCATTTATTTAACAAAAGTCTGTTTACCAGTGTATTACATATCTCAAGCAATATATGTTCTTTTACTTTTGTTTCCCTATTTATGAGCATTGTGCCATCATTTTGCTTAATGCTCTTGAATTTAGTTATCACTGAGAGGATCCTTGCTATTCATAGAGAAGTCAGCAAAAATATCAAAGGTATTGGAATGACAGCTTACATTTAACTATTATTAAGTGTTTTCCATATATTAATTCTTTTATTCCTTTCAAATACTATTGTGAGTCTCATTTTAGGAATAAGGGAACTTAGGTGCTGATGGTATACACATGACAAACAAGCACTAGAAAGAATAATCAAATCCAGGCTTCCTGGTTCCCGAGTTTTCTCTGACTCTTCTACATTGAGTTTAGCAGGTAAATGCTAAAATGTGAACAACAACAGCAAGTGTACCAGGTTTTACATTTTAATGATTCATTTTAAACAAAGAATCCATCTATTCTGTAAACTTTCCATAAATTGAAAATAAAAACAAAATAAGTCAAGATGCAACAAATCTAAAAATACAACAACAAGCATTACAATATAATATTACGTGATCTATGCATGTCAAGAAATAATAATTTAAAAAAAAACTTTTTACTTAAGAACTCTATAATACATCTTCAAATGAAGAGCAGTCATGTTTATTGTGTAAATTGCTAATTTGCACTCACATTCCCTAACAACCTCCATTCCCCACAATACCTTAGCTGGAATTAGTATGGTGATATTCCCAGATATTAGTCTCTTTTGAAAACATGGACTTTTGTAACTTGAAAACAACTGAACCATATACTAGGAAGGAAAATAATCTGAAAAAAAGAAAAAAAAGAAAAAAGAAAATAATCTGAACCAGCATCATATGTTAGAATAAAAGTGGGTTATGTCAGCTGGCAACCTGATGTCAGGACTGGTTTCCTTCCAAAGAAGCAGCAAATAAGTTAAATGATCAGGGTTTTAAAGGTCTATGGGAGTTCAATGTCTTTGATACTTCTACCTCATTCTTCCCTCATCACTAAAGTAATCCACTTGGATTTTCATGTATGGCAAAGTGGCAGACTAGGTAACTAGTCTGACTACCCTACATATATCGGGGGTGCCAAAAAAATGTACACACATGACATGTATTCATCTTTTGTTATTGGTATATATTGAGTGTTACAATTTTAACACAGTTTTTTTTTCCTTTCTTAGTATGTGTATACATTTTCTTGGCACCCTCTCTATATATGTATATGTAATACTAAATAAAACATCTGTTTTTAAAATCTTGAGTATTTACCTGAGCTGACAAGAAAGTAAGCACCACTGGGGCTAGGGACTGAGGGTGAAGGACAATGAGTTACATGAAGTCATGAAGCTGACTTTTACCTTGAAGATGTTTGCCAAGTTGGTGAACATGAGTATTGGTTCTTATGGACCCTTAATCCTCAGATACCAAAAGTTTTCATTCTCAGTATACAGGTGAACTAGAAATTCATTTATCATCTTTCCTTCTCTAAAACTGTCTCAATGCAAAGAAAAGGAAAAACCCGCCCTAAGAATTCAAAATTACAAGCCAGAACTCACAAGGATATAGAAGAGTCTAAGTTCTCTATTCTTTGGGTTCCAGAAAAAAAAATCTCATGGTAAATATTTAATTAAAGCCATAAATTTTCATGGAGCTTCCAGATCTCTGACAAAAACAAAGTAAAGTTTTTCTTGATCTGTCTTTGCCTCAGGTATCAAGGATTTTTCATAGGTTAGTCTTCAATAAAAATAAGCAGCAAACGTTAAAAAAATAACTAAATCATGAAACTCATATGGGAATAAGGCACCATGAGAGAAAGCCAGCTGAAACTAAAGATAAGAATAATGTGAAAAATTCAGAAATTAAAATTGAGAAACAGAAGTATACACACACACACACACACACACACATTAAGAAAACAAGTGTTAATAATATAATTAAAGGCACATAGATATAAAAAAGAATCTGACAGTACCGTTACAAATGAAAAAATGTAGCTCTGAAATTAAAAAACTCGATGGATGGGTTGAAGAGCAGATTGTACGCTACTAGATTGTGTTATGAGGCCATATAAGACAAAAAGAGGAAAAATATAAAAGAAAGGTTAAGAGTTCTATATGATCAAGTGAATGTTTGAAAATTATATATTTAATCCAAGTTCTAGATGTAGAAAAGAGCAAGAATGGAGCACATAAAGAATTTGAAGGAATTTCCAGGCATGGCAAAAACACACCACTCAACAGATTCAAGATATCCAACTGAATTTATCCCCTTCATAAGAGAAATCCACATTCTCTTAAACCCGTATCTCCATAAAAAACTCAACTACAAGTTGTGTGGTCCCTTGTAATCACGGCAATATATTCATAACACAACTCCAAGAATTTAATGAAAAATATTGTTGAGAGAGTAAAATAGCAAGTATTGTGTTTCTTAAAACTGAAAATACTTTTTTTCCTGTTTTGAGCTAACAAGGCCTACCTTTACTTACTGTGTTTCCCAGAAAATAAGACCTAGCTGGACAATCAGCTCTACTGCGTCTTTTGGAGCAAACATTAATATAAGACCCGGTCTTATATTATATTATGTTAGATAAGACCCCGTCTTATATCATGGTAAAATAAGACCGGGTCTTATATTAATGTTTGTTCCAAAAGACACATTAGAGCTGATTGTCCGGCTAGGTCTTATTTTCGGGGAAACACAGTACTCTGTACACTGCTTAAAAACCTCTTCCCATCATACCTTTTATTTATCTGATTGAATCTGTTAACTCAGTCATAGCATGATTCTTGGAAGAAAATTCAATTTAAAAGGCTACTAAAAAAACAGCAGATTATAAAATAAAAACTAACTCTCCATGGAGGTTTTAATTTTAGATATTTGTCTATTCTCAGTGAATTCAAGCATTTTGAAAGCCAGTTATTTAAAAATATTATATGAGAATAAAACTAATGGTGATAGTTTCATATTTATATAATATTAAATAACATTAGTTTGAAAGTGATATTTTTAAATGTAAATATGTCTGAAATTCAAGTACTTATGCCTTAATTTTCATGAGAACTGAAAGTAAGTTGGTTATTATGATAAGGATAGTTTTCAGAACATTCGAGGTATGTTTGACAACTGAGAAATTATTAAAAGTTTTAGAACTTGAGTTTATAAACTTTTCCAAATTTCCTTTACTCTGAAAAAAAAAAAAAAATCCCAAAAAGTGGTAAGAAGGCAGACAGCGAAGGAAGTGAAAACTTAAGCACAGCCAGGTAATATACAGGTTTGGCTTGTTCAATTGTGATGTGTGAAGTCAAATTTGCACCTGTCCCAGGATCTGTCAGTGTTAGCAAGGGAAACTGGAAGCTGAGCTTACACACTTTACAGAGAATCATCATTGTCCAATAAAGCAACCTTTGACATGTCACCATTTCACAGGAAGCCTGACGACATGGAAATCGTTAGAATATACAATTGAATAATTTACAGGATTCAAAGGACAAAGTCTTTCTCCTCCCACACTATTCCCTACCAGGACATGACCCTGTAAAATATAGCACTGGGGAATAGATAGGTAGAGGGTGAACAAAGGAATCTGAGGTGCAAAGAATCTAGTTTTTGTTGTTTTTGATGTGGTGGTGTTTGTTGTTTCCCTGAATCCATATGGCTCTTTTTTTGGAGGGGGGATTTTTTAAAAAAATTATTTTCAGGTGTTCAAAACAATGTGATAGACTTTTACTCCCCTCACAAAGTGATAACACTCCCTCCAGTCTACTATCCCTCTGACATCATATATAGGTGTTACAATTCCATTGACTATATTCCCTATACTGTGCTCCACATCCTGTGACTATATATATATATATATTTAATAATAGTAGACATTCAATTTTATTCAGCTTCAGCTTCAAGTGTCTACACCGTCCATGAAGTGATCTCCCTAATAAGACATGTGCCCATCTGACACCCTACAAAATCTTTAAAACATTATGGATCATATTCCCCAAACTGTCTTTCATATCCCCATGATAATACTGTAACCACTAATTTGAACTTTCTAATCCTTTCACCTTTACCCCCATCCCCACCACCCTCCCATCTCCCATCTAGCAACAAATAGCTTCACTGGGCAAAAACTTAGTTATTCTGAATAAAACAGCTGTGTGTTTTTCATGTTTTTTTTTTTTCCCTGATCATCCTCTGACTTTAAAGTTAGTGATAAGATGCATTTTAGAGACGATTTTGTTATTTTGCAAAGAAGCCAAAATGGCTTCTACATGATGCCCCCCTAGGACCGAGGGGTGAACAGAAGAGTCCTCAGAGTGCTGTATTGGAACCCTGCCACTGTGTGATGGCAGCTGGTGATTAATAATCTTCAATGAAATAGTAATTCCAACAGGAATAGTCAGGCTCACAAACTCAATGGTTCTAACAGTCAAAAGTGGTATAAGTTAATTTTACATAGTGTGTAAATCATTCAATGGTCCTACAGTCAGTTACTTATATAGTATATGATAAAACAGCAATGCAGGACACTGAACTTTTCCAACTTATGACTAATCAGACACCAATTTTCACCATCATCCTCCAATCATTAATTCATTCTTACCAACCCATTTTTTCCAGAAACTAGAAGGTGCTCATCAACTTCTCCCTAATATGAAATGGTCATAAAGTTTGTATGCAAATGTAATATTGATAAATTGATGCTCACATGATAAAACCACAGGTAATATATTAAAACTGCTGTTATTTTCTATGGATTAAGTGGTAACATAAAAGATTTGAAATTACTGAGATATAGATCATTTTCAATGATTGAATATGTACTTCAAAAATGTTAGTCGTGTTGAAGGTTTTACAATGTTCTATAGTAAAAATTAGTTTAAACACTGTGTATTTTGAATGATTTTCACAAGTGAGAATATTTTCAATTATGTCAAGGTATGTTCTTTCCTAAAGGTATGTAGCAAACTTGTACAAGACTTTTTTTTTAAATCCTATCAATTAAAATAAAAACAAAAATAGTCACAAACTCCAAATTCTTACCCAGAAAAGCAAAAGCCTTTCCAAAAACACCAAAATCTTCTCCAAAAAAGCTCATGAAGAAAAAAAAAAGCAAGAGAATTTTATATTTAAGTTTGATAGAGAAAGAATAAAGAAATAAAATTTCAGCGGTGAAGATATAACAAGTGCATCCAACTTACAAACATCTGGTATCTAAGGGCCACTGCAAACACATCTCAAGTTTCAAGGGTACCCAAAAACAAACATTGCTACTTTCCTTTAGCCATCATAAATAGAAAACAAAGGCCTGAAGGTCAACTCAAAGCCTGCTTACTCAAAAGTCCTGCTTACTTTCAGGCAATAAATGCAAAGTATGTTAGGGCCTGAGGATTTTTGCCACTGTTTCTTTTTCTGTCTGGAGACTCTGGCTTAGATTCAACCAAACATAGTAGTTCAAAACAATTAAATATTGTCACCCAGAGATCCCTATTTCTCTATATCACAAAATCAGCACACACTTGGCATTCCTGGCAGCTCTTGGCACAGAGACTGTGGGTCAGAACTGAAAAGATCTGGCAACACAGTGTGGGGAAAGCTTCTTCACTGCGGCTGCCAACACTCTGTCTGACCCAGTGAATCAACTTAAGTCTCTCAAAATCAATCAATCAATCAATCAATCTCTTTCTCTCTCTCTCTCTCTCTCTCTCTCTCTCTCTCGCTCTCTCATTCACACAACACACACACACACACACACACACACACACACAAAGGAATGCACATGAATTAAAATTCAATTTTAGATATTGTTGTTTATGTGAAAATACAAGATCAGTGATGTTTCAGTATAGCCTGGAAACTGAAAAAATAAGACATATTACATGGTAGTGAATTTCTTGTTTTGCTTTAACTTTTCTCTGAGATACTTCCCTGCCACTTAGATCTAGATCCTTCCATCTTATTGAAATACATGAATACATGTGCCCCAAACACTGCTTTGACTACCTTCATTTTCTATGTTCACATCTCCACAAATTGATGTTTATCAAAGTAATTATTTTAAATGTCTATCATTGTTAGTAATTTGCTTATCTGTATTTCCTCCTGAAATGTGTGTTTCTGCGCCTATCTCCTTATCTTTGTAGCATCATTAGGAGACATATTGGTTATACTTGAATAAAACATGGATTTTTTTTTTTTAACTGGGAAAGGGCACAAGTGCTAATAACCTGGAATGTTAAGCAAATGCAGTACTTTGTGGCAGATATGTCTTTGAGAGTTTTAAGTGTGCCCTAGAAACAATAAAGTTGCAATGTTCAGCTCTGCCATGCTTCTGTTATCCCTCACCTTAGAAAACATTAAAAATACAAATTAAAAAATCTATAATGAATGAATAAAACATAAGACTCCTTTGTGTTTTTATAATGCTGTAGATGGTGATAAAATCAGAGAGATGAGAAGTAAACTCATGCTTGTGTGCTTCAGTTCACCAAATTTCTTATTTTATAAAAGTGATCATCTTTATGGTGAATTCATGGAGTGGCAATGCCAATATTCCCCAGAGTCAGAAAAAAAAAAAAAAGTTAGAAGAATGCAGGGGACTTGACCAAATATCTGGGTAATCTTTGTGTTATTCAGAGAACTAGGTTAGGACGTGTGGTAGGTTTGTTGTTGTTGTTGCTGTTGTTGTTGTTGTTGTTTTGTTAGCCTTTCAATAAATATGGTTATTATATCTATGGGTATTCTGGTATAATGAAAATGTAAATATATCCAACATATGCTACACCAAAAATCATTTTTTGCTCTCCCCTAAACGTCAAACTTGCAGATAATACAAGGCTTTATCACTGATAATTGATTTTCTGGGTCACAAAACTTAATTTCTGTTATTTTTCTCTCTATCATATCACAAATAATGGTTAGCTCAAGACTAGTGGAAAACAGAAGAGACAAAGAAGGTACAAAGAAATAAATCATTAGAATTGAGGAATTCAGTATTAGCGTAACATAAAATTAGCTGATACCTACTATAAAATGAAAAATTGCTTCCTCCTTCCTCCCTTCTTCCCCTACCTTTTTTGCTGCTTATTCTTTTTGCTGTTCCTCCCAGAGGTCCTAACTTGTACCACTAGAGGCAAAGTTTAGCTGTTTCATCTCTTTCATCAATTCAGGTATCCTTCTTAGTTATCGTTTATTCTTTCTATCCTGTCTTGGCAGCACACAATATTGCTATAGATACTATGGAATTAACTAAACTGAATTCTGAAATCATTTTGCCCTGCCAGGAATGTTGTTAAAACTCCTAATGAATCAAAACTATTTAATACATTTGCCAATTATTTTCAATGTGTAAATTGCAATAATGGTCTTTAAATCCCTATGGGAAGAAAATGCTAAGGAAGGGGCCAAAATACAAAATTAGGAACTTTTTCAATGGAAAAATAAATAGGCAACAGGTTCTTTCTTTAAGAATTATTGAGGAAAAAATCCTCTACCTGTTTGTGATAATAAAATTCTAATTACAACTAATTATAGTAGCAAGGATGCTAAAAGGTGGAAATTTTAAGGCCATGTTTAGATGTTAAAATGCAAAATCTTCAAACTTAAATGACCTTTCCAACAATGAACACATAGAAAGTATTTAATATTCTGAACATCAGGAAGTAAATCTTAGATAGAACAAAGCGTTCATTATTTTTAATGATTATTAAAATCTGGTTTCTCTTCAGCTTTTTAAATGTCAACACATATTATTTGTGGATGATCAGAGCAACATAAAGTGTTTTCTTGGGCAGAAAATAATTAAACACAAACTCAAGCATATCTAATATCCTTGAAAAGCTACCAAAACATTCATTCAGGAAAGTGTTTTTTTTGTTGTTTGTTTTTGTTTTTTAAACAATCTCTCTTGCAACTACATAAAATGCACATATACCAATTTAGGCAACTGATTTTTTGGATTGGAAATCAGGTTTGACAATATCCACAAAATCTGTTCATTATTTATCTTATCATGCAGAGTTGAAGATAGGTATATAGACATCAAAGTTCCTTAATGTTTTTAAAATTTTTCACCCACAGCTTAAATTAAATAAAAACTCTACTTAGAATAAAAACACTTAAGTACAAATGGTGCTTCTGTCTCACAATCACTGTCTATCTGATCAAAAAATAATTCAAAATAATTGAAGCTCAATACCTTCTTTATAGGTGAAAAAAGTCTAATAAAGTGATTCATACAAGTCCCCACATTTGAGAGAATAATTCTAGACTTCAGTAAATGAACACTAAGCCCTGGGTCTTTGCATTGTACCACCTTCTGAACGAAGGTTTAACCACTAATATTCTCAACTTGCGTTTTTTTCCTACTCTTCCCTCTGGCAATGCACTGGCTCTGTTGTGAGTTCCATAAATAGGATCTGTTTACGTTGACCTCTTAGAGCCTTTATCCAGATACTTCAAATCTTGGGTACTTTAAGGAACATTACTAATTCATTACTTCAGAAAGACAGATCAAGAGATAGGAAGAAGAGTGAAGGGTGGAGAGAGAGAGAGAGAGAGAGAGAGAGAGAGAGAGAGAGAGAGAGATCTTTTTACTTTGTCCCTTTATTACTCACTGCATAAAAAAGGGAAGTATTTCCTTCCTGGAATATGATATCTCCTTCAGATTTGAGCTAAGTAGCTTCTTACTTCAGTTCACAATTAAAATGTACTGAGTACCTTAATTTCTCACATGGGTGTTGTCTCCAATTGAACTATAGTTAAAACAGCCTACTTTAGTAAACTTGTGTAGCATAACATTTTGTTTTTCAGCCTCTGTAACACATTCTCTTCCCACCTCACTCTTTTATCTATGCTTAATTCCATCAGAATGAAATATCTCATTAGAGGAAACTGCCTAATTATTAATGTTAACAAATACCTACTTTTTGTTAAGAATAAAGGTAAAACACAATCCATGCTCTAAAAGGTTTAGTGGCTTAGAATCAAGAAAATAACTGATTACAATGCACGGAAATAGGTTTAGCATTAAGGACACTGTGAAAGAATTAAAAAAAAAAAAAACCGAAAAACAAAAGGGAATTCACAAGAAAACACACCTGGTTAAGGAAAACTTTGGTATGAAGGAAAGAACATAGGATTTGAGCAATTTTTAAAGAGTAAGACAGTTTTAATAGGGCAGTAAAAGAGGGGAAATTGTTCTTGCAGAGAGAACTAGAAGTCCACTTGCAAGTGGAAAAAAGCAAACAGAAAAAAAAACACTGACGTATAAAGTAACGATACTAGGAACACTTTAACAGAGCAGTAGGGAAATGTGATTTCACAACGTGAACGAGGACAATATAACAAGTTTGGAAATATCTTACAATACCAACGAAACACCATTTTATCACAGTGTTGGAATCAGCTGAACTTAGGAATAATTCTAACACTGCTTTCAAATTAGATTCCTACAAACATTACATTCAAATTTAGGAAATGCTGAAGGGAAGAATGGTATAATTACTTTCATTGTGTTGTGTGAATAAACCCCTACACTCTTATTTATCTTCAATATTCTTCCAAATAAATAAGAAAAAAATAGAAAATGCATTTTTAAAAAATGCATCCATCAGTTATTTTAGTAATCAAGTACTTAGTTATTCAAATTAAATAAAATCTATTCTGTATATGTCTAGAACACATTTCCCCAAATACACACTACTAGGCTTATATCCTTTTCTATTCATCACCTTCTTTATATATCGTTATAAACCTGTAACAGGTTTTCTGGCAATTTGAGGAGAAAAAATTGTGCCTGACAGCAAGAGGCATGTTATATCCAATTCAATTTTCCACCTCCTTTCCCTTCACTTTCGACCCCTTTCCACAAATCTCGGTGCCTAATTGAATACCTAGGGGTGTTACATGTAAAACATTTTGAAGTAGTTCCATGGGAATGATTTACAGCAATATACAAGATGACGGATGAGAAGGTTTGAAATGATTTGAGGTGATGTACATACTCAGATGGAGCCCCTGATACCACAGTAAAATTCATTAAAATCCCAGGAGATTAGACCTTATCAAACCCTCAGACTCTGATGCCTATAAATTTTGCATATCTCTGGATATAGGACTGTCTTTTCTTAGCATACCTTGGAGGAAAAAAACAAAACAAAAAAACCAATGGGTTGATAAAGTACACATTAAAAAAAATAGTTTTTTTTTCACCTTTAATTTCATACAGATCAACATAAACAAAGGCACTGTGGAATGTGTGCTATTGCATATTGTCTATCTCTTCAGTTCTAATTATATTTGGTGAGCCCTAGCCATATGACAAACATTTAAGAAATATCAACTGATATTTCTGACTAAATATGGCAGTACTGACACTAGAAATTTATTGCACATACTTTTCCAATAGTCAAGTCCTACTGCACAAATAATGGCATAGAAAATTATAACAAAAAGGAGTAGAAAAATGAAATAAAATAGGATACGAGACTTCAAGTAATTTGGAAAGAATACAGTAGTAGCAACTGACTTAGCAGAGTAAAAGTAGTCTCCACTTAAAATGCCTGAAAAGGGAAGAACAGTAAGAGATCCAAAGTACCCCCTGCGAACCCTCACTTGGAAGCATGAGTCCTGTGGGAGTTAGGGGTGAGGGGCACGGAGAAATCCAAAGTATTTACTGAAAGTTACTGAACAGAGCAATATGAAATGTCCAGTCTCCTTAATCCTGAACAGCACCGTTTTCCTTACTCTCCCGTCCTTCAAAGGAGAACTCTGGAGAAAATAAATGGGAACGGCCTTGTAATTGCGGACACAAACAGGAGCCTGGCACTACTCATATGCTTCTACTGCCTGACGAGAGTTGCCCCAAGTATTTGGTAAGTGGTAGTCAATCATAGCTATTATTAAAAATTAAAATATATAAACTTTCAATTAAATAAATTATATCAGAGACAAAGAAAATAAATTCAAAACTCTCATGGTCACAATAAGTTTGTTATTAGCTATACTCTTGATGTTATTGTGTCTCTATTAATAGGATAGATGTACTATATATTACTATATAAATATTACATAATGGGAATTATGTAATAACTAACTGTGTTAAGTACCATCAGACTGGTTACCTGAAATTGACTATGGTGGGAATATTTATAGGGATGAAAACCATTAAACTTTATAACTCAGAACTTGGTTTACTTTTTGTTGTTTATCTAGGTTTAAGAAGGTAATGGAGAAAACAGAAATAATGCAGATGAAACCTAAAAGTGTGTTGTGTCTTCTGCTGAAGTTGAAAAGACGTTGCAGTTAAACGAATATAAATTTTACAAAAGTGGGAAATACTTCAACAATAGATCACATATCAGACTAAACTATAATTTTATTGTATCAAGAGTTGGTGGTTTGGGATGCAACATCAGTTGCGAAATTAATGGTTGAATTGTAATCATACATTGATTATGGATATAAGAGTTAGGTCACATGAAGATATTCTGTGAGCATCGACTGGTGTGATGAATGTACACTAAAGTAATAAATAATATTATTTGTAAATTGTACGTTACACATTTTAAATTAGTAAAACTTATAGTAATCATATATATATATGTATGTGTGTGTGTATATATATAAAGCATACACAAACATTTCATTTTTGTGTTTGTTTAGAGAACCAAGTTTTTAAACATTTATCAGTACATCACTGGACACCAGGGACAAGTGGGTGAAAACAGGGATTTAAGTTAAAAACAGAAGAATGTAAGTTAAAGTCTATTACTAAATTGCAACCTCAACTTCCTTCATTTACCTTGCTATCAGATGCCAAAACTCATTAACTCTTAAAATACTGCTTGTCTCCAAATCTAAGCATATAGTTTAGTGTCCTTGATAATCTCTCATGGTCTCAAACTCCATCTCATTTTTAAGGTATGTTTGCCTCTCCATGTATGATTGTGCAAACTTTCATCAAATCAATATGCCAGTCACCAAGTTTCTCTTCAGTTATGCTTATTCTGCTATCTCTCCAATGAGTTTTGATCTCAAATATTATATTTCTTATTTCCAGTTCTCTTTGTTTTTGTTTTGTTTTGTTTATGTATTATTTTCTGTTTGTTTGGTTTTATTTTCCTAATTCAGCCTGGTCATTTTTGAGGATCTTATGCTTTTTCTAATAATTTGGACTGTTATTTATTTAAACATATTAACCACATTTTACATTTTGCTTTGTCATATCTATCTGTTGTCTCTTTCCCATGATCTCTTGTTTCTTTATATATTTTGTAACTGTGTTATGTGATTGTGCTTATATTGTTTGGTCTCTTCTCTGTGGGAATCATTAAAAGCCTGGCTTGAAAGTATAAGAATCCAGAAAGATTTTGCATTTGTTTTTGTAAAATACTTGGAGACACACTAACTCTGAGTTCTTTTTAAGTTTATTCTTGGCTTATTTTTCTCTGCACCATGAGAATAGCATGAATTGAGGCTCCACTTCTACATTAGCGTCTTCTCATGATCATGAATTCTCAAAAGAGGGTTTTGTACCTTCCATCTCATCAAGGCGGAGACAGATGTCCTTTTTTCTCTGGAGCCTCTGCTTTTGTTTTTGTTTTTATATTTACTCTTTATTATAGCTATTTGTGCATTCAAGATTACGCTTCCTGAGAACAGACTCCTGACTCTGAAGGGGTCCAAACCTTTTCACACACATGCCAAAGATCATCCAAAGAAAATCTCTAAGTCTGTCATTATCTGACTGTAGATGCCACCAGGCCAACTGACGTTTTCAGCACTAATGAACTGTCTTCATTTGTTATATGGCTTAGTCGCTGGACTCTATTGAATTCCTTATTTTCTTGAAAACATATCTATGCATTAAAATGATTTTTAGTGTTTTTGTTTGTGTTTTTTCACATCTTATGCAGTATTTGTAGGTATTTTTTAGCAAATGAAATTCAGGATACCTAGACTTGCTTGTTGCCACATATCAGATTTCTAAGCATAGGTATGCAAAATTGATTTTAAAAATATAAGTGAAAAATAAAATGTAAGTGGAATGAAATATTAAAATGAAAAATCTTCAAGAGTATAGCTAATCATTTTAGGAATTAGGATTATCGATGATTCCTTTTATTCTTGATTATTTTGTAGCTCACAAAAGTGTCTCCCATAAATATAAATTACATTGGAAAAGAAAACAACTTTGTGCCAGGTTATTATTGTAAGTGCTTTAACATTTACTACCCCACTCCATCCTCACACTAGAACTCTGAGGTAAGTGATACTATTATTTCCATTCCATAGATGAGAAATTCAGGCATGAAACATTTTGTCAAGATCATAAAATTAGTAAGTGATGGAGCCGGGTATCTTAACACAGACATTCTTCCCATAAAGCCTGTGTCTTAACAACTGAGTATTATTATTTCTCAGTGTGAATTGAAACTTTATCTCTTTGATTCTAATTTAAACACCTCCTCACTAGGGGCAGTAGTCTGTAGCTCCCCATTCTAGCCCCTGGTAATACCTGTAATTATCTGCATGATCTTAGGTGATACTTACGCTTCTCTGCTTAATTTTCCTCAAGTGCAAAATTAGTAATTTGAACTAGATAATCTCTCATAGCACAATCCTGTTAGACAATTATTTCTAAGCTATCATGAAATTAGAAATGACCCATTTAATTGAAAGATTACTAGGGGAAAACAAAGGTTTCAACCCCTTTGTGTAGGTAACAAAAAGTACTTCTGGATCCTACTGTAAGGACATACATAGTTTTGTAAAAACTGCCAAACTGTCTTCCCAAAGTAGTTGCATCCTTTTGCATTCCACGCAGCAATGAATGAGTGTTCCTGTTTTCTACATCCTTTCCAGCATTTGGTTTTATCAGTGGTCCAGATTTTAGCCATTCTGATATGTGAGGAGTAGTAGTATCTCATTGTTGCTTTAATTTATATATCCGTGAGGGTATCATATGTGGGACCTCTTTTCATATGCTTATTTTCTATCTGAACATCTTCTGTGGTGAGATGTCAATTAAGGTACTTAGTTAAGTTTAATCAGATTGTATTCTTATTGTTGCATTTAAGAGTTCTTTGTTTCTACTGGGTAATAGTCCTTTATCACATGTCTTTTGCAAATATGTTCCCCCTGCCCATGGTTTGTCTTTGGATTCTCTTGAATACTGGCATATTTTCATCTTTTTTTCCCCTTACATTAAAGATACAGAAATGAATCATGATGGCTTTGTTCCAAAATACTTGGATTTACTGAGAGAAACTGATAGGAAAGTATAAATGAAATGTTATTCTATATGATTTTCTGATAACTTATCTAGACCTCAAAAATAAATTCTTAAAAACATTTTGAAGAGAAATTCAATATGAGCTTTCCATCAAGAAATGCTTGGTTGTCATATTTTCCAATCCAAAGAAATAATACGATAATCACAATCACTCACAGCCAGTGATCATAACAGAATCTTATACTCCTCTTTTATTTGGCCAAAAGAACATGGATTTATAGTTGTTAATGGTGTGAATGAAGCTTTGGAAGGTCATTTATGGTATAGCTCTGAACCAGACTTCCTGAATTCAACTCTTGTCTTATACTTAATAATATACGGATTTTGCCACTTTACCTAACCTCTGTGTGCCTCTAGTTTCCTGTGTTAAATTTGGATAATTATACCATGACTTCATTAGACTGACGGGATTAAATGAGTTAATAAGTATGAAGAATACCCTTGATAGGATCTGGTACTTAATAAGCCTTTATTGACTTAATGGTAGTTATTATGATGATTCTGCTGATTTGATGCTGTTGCTGCTACCATATTGAATTACTGGTAGAAAAAAAAATCAATCTAAAATATATTCTAAAGTTCAGAATACCACAATCTACAAAGCAGCTACGTAGATTTAGTAGTTATACATTCCATGTGTGTACATGTGTCCTGAAAGAAGGGATTGCAGACTGACTCAGTCTTTGGACATTAAAGTCAATTTAAAAGCAATCTAGGTTTCAAAATACCTTGAAAAAGCTCATATAGTCAGGTGAATACTAATTTGCTTCTCCACAAATAGTAAGCCTCTCTTAGGAGAAACTTTAAAGGTCTGAGACATTGCCTTGTTAAATACAAGAAAAAAACTTCCTATTATTACTTTATGTTTATTTCTGCATGGGTTCCTTTATTTTCAGTAGTTCAAGTCAGAAATATGATGATGGATGATGACCTTTCATAGCTACTGGTTACTGAGTATCTATCATGTGCAATTTGCTTTCATGATTGTTTTCTATTTTTTATTAAAAAAACTTGCTATTAAAGACTAAACTTTGCATGGCCATGCCTATTATTACATATTAATTTTACAGATGGGGAGATTGAGGCTTATACAGAGAGTTCACATCTACAGGTGCAGGGCTAGCAAAGGATCTGAATTAACTAGGGTTTGATCTCACTGTTGCCAACAAGTCTTAAGAATTGGAGCTGAGCCTGTGTCTTAGAATCTGAGAAACTTTGTATGAGTGACAATATTAATATTAATTAAATGTATTAAATCTGGGACTTTTTCATAGATATGTATGGCTCAAAAATAACTTGTTTTCCAAATGCTAGCAACAAACTTAAGCCCTATCACCTGGCTCATTTTTTTAAAAAAAAGATGGTGAAATCCCATATACAGTGGAATTTTTGGGGGCCTTTAGGTCTAAACAAATAAAAGATAACAAAAATGAGAATAAAAATATGTGCAAACATCGGGTTATATAACTCTGATCTAACCTTTCTTTACTAATTTTTTTTTTCTCTTCCATATCCTTTTACACAGCTTATTTTGAAACAATTGACCAAAATTATAATCTTCAAGTTTATGGTATGAAATTTTAGCTATGTTCACAGATGAAGTATTTTTGAATAATGCATTCATGGGAAAAATTGAGTTCCAACTCAATGGTGCTGCCTTTCATGTAAACAGAAGGATATGACTACGTGGGTGGCAGTGGAGCCACAGCGTTTACTATGGTAATTACTCCAAGATAATCACAGCAAAAGAAAAAAGAAAAAAAAAATCTTGCTTACATGAGCAGAATCAGGTTTTTCTTCAAGCTATTTTAGTATGAACACACGCCACTAGCATCTCTGACTACCAAAATGTGCATATTTTATTCCACTGAAATAAAATCTCCTCGGGGCAGAAAAGATAACAAATGAAGATCTGTATATTTCTAGGACTTAGTTCCAAGTTTACATGCAGTTTTCTAAGTTAATAAGTAAGTAAATAATAGATATGTTTCATGTAAGTTGGAGCAATCTCTTGTATTACCCAGGCCAGACAAGACAAAAATCTGTTTATACTGAGTGCCTATTTGTCTTTTTATTGCACAGTTCATAGAGAGGATAAGCAGGTCATATACATATATACCTAAGATGTAGTCATAATTCAGATGTGATTATAGCACATTCTAATCACATGGATAGAACAAGGTATTTTATTCAATATGATGACAATTAAACATATTGCTTCAATGTATATAATGCATCTCAATAACGCATGCTCAATAAATTGAAAGTTTCTATAAAACAGCTATTTAATATTTTTGTAACAATCAACCTGAAATCTTTAAAATTTTACTAGTTTCTCACTGATGACTCTATAGCTTATTTAAATATTAATTCAGACAACAATTTTTTCATCTTCCAAAGCTTCCTAATGGAGCTAAACTTATTTATTCAACTGAATAAAGTTTTTTTTTCAAAGAAACAGAAGCTTCAGTTCCAGACTAGCATGAGCCTCTACGCTGATGAATTTGGATTTAAAAAATAAATGTCGTCACTTAATAGATTATAGACTTTCTAATCCATCACTTACTGGAATCTCACAATACACTTGTAAAGTAATTTAAGTATTTTACATCCCCATTTTACAATTCAGAAATATTTATTAAACGAAACCAATGCTTGAGACTCCAAATTTGATGTGCCTTTAGTTTATGACTTCAGATATTGAGGGTGATTGTCCCAGAAACAAAAGATAAATGATATATTCTATAAATTACCATAGGATAAATGAAACCTCTTAAACTCCCTTAGGTGATCTTCTATTGTTAAGTCTTCTACTGTGAACAAATAAACTCTGGAAAAATCCCAGAGGAAAAAAATAGAATTACTGTAAAAATTTAAACCCTTTACTTTTCTTCCCATTCTTACCACTCTTTCACAGAAACATTATCAAATCTCCTCAAATATTCACTTAACAGAAAAAAGGAGAATGTGGAAATACCATCCGTTCCAAGAGAAACTATTTTCTCTTTCTAGTGGCTCCATCATGCACAAGACTTCCTGTAATTGTAAGGTTCTGAAAATAATACCTAACCATGAAAATGAATAAAAGAATATTTATACCTAAAATTGTGACCTTCATTATGTTGACAGATTCCTAATATTGCTGAAGAATATCATGAAAGTAGTCTTATAATCTCTTACAGATTCTTGCTATGAAATCTCAGGTTGGTTCTTACCATGACTCAGAAACATTTTTAATCATCCCTAATTGACTCACCCCAGCAGTATTTCTAAACCTTTTCCACTCTCCATGGCACTTCCCAATGTCCCATCACCTTAAGTATTATTGAAATGATTATAATTGTTTCCCATGAAGTTCTTCAATTTACGTCTCTGTATCAACAAACATGATTGTCCCAGTAGCTCTATAGTTCAATATTTACCAAATTTTCCTTTTTAACACCTTTCTAAAACAAACTGCTATCATACATTTCTCTCTGTCTTCCCACTCCGGATTTTTTCGACTCAGGTTGAAAATACCTCCATGTATTTAACCTTTCACTAAACTCTAGTTATTCTTGTACATATAGCTTCATCATCAAACTCTGAAGAAGGCTGTACTCATGGAACTCAGTCCTTCCATCCATTCACTCCTGCTGCTGTACTGGTCTTCCATTAATACCACTAACTCTACAAGGAAATTTCTCTCCAGAAATTTTAATTGGTGCGTGACTTATCTCTAGAATCCATGGACTTCTTACAGTCTACATCCAGGCAACATTCAATGATAGTTAAGATAACCACCCCTGAAAGAAAGATTTTTTTCTCCTCAGAGAGAAGATCTCCATTGGTTCTTCTTTCAATTTCAACCTTGTTCTTTCTTCGTTTCCCTTCTCACAGAATATAAGTGTTTGCAATGATGTATATTAATGGTTCTCTCCTACCCTATATTCATCTTTAGAAATATTATACAATATCAGCTTTAACTTTCACCCTCAGACAATGTGATCTTATCACCCCATCCTTCCACTATAGATGTCCAGTTTCACTCTTCCAGTTGTATCCTGATACGTATATCCAGACAGGGGTTTAAATTTCAACTTTGACACATATTAGCTATTTAACGTTGGTTAAGGTGACTAACCTCACATCCTTAGTTTTCTAATATATGCAAAGGCCTGTAGGAGGAGTAACTAAATATTTAATGTAAAACTCATATAACTATGCCTGATTATAGTCAGAATTCAATAAATATTACTATCATTTGTACTTATTTACCCTATATATTTCTTTCCTTCTATGCTCCTTATTTTTGTTAATTATATATTTGTCTAGTTCTAAAGGTCAAAATCTAGGAATCTTCTTTGATTATCCCTTTTATTGACCCTAAAACTATCATGAGATGCCAAGCTTTCCTGCAGTATATTTTCATATTGGTTCACATTTTCCCCTTCACACTACAGCTATCCTATTCTGAGATCTGATTACCTCCCACCTGGACTATTTCTACAGATTCTCACCTGGTTTTGCTGATTTCCATATCTTGATCTACAATCTACCACTTTTTATTGTGGGAAGCTAGTCTCTTTTTTTCCTAAAGTATGCATGTATGTACGTGTATATCTGTGTGTATGTATGTATGTGTGTGTGTGTGTGTGTGTATATATATATATATATATATATATTTGTCTATATATACATGGATAGATATACATATAGATATATACACCCTTGAACAATGTGTTTTTGAACTGTGCGGGTCAACTTATATGAGGATCTTTTCCATTGACCTGTGCAGTTCAAACCCGCACTTTTGAAGGGTCAACTCCATGGTTGGGAATCTGAATATTTGGAGGGCTGACAGTAGTTTGTAGTTATGTGCAGATTTTCAACAGGAAGGGAGATCTATGCCCCTAATTCCTGTCTCCCACCCCCGTTATTCAAGGGTATACCTATATATACATTATGTCATTCTACCATTCAAATCCTTTCATACTACCTAAGACAGGAAATTCAGAAACCTTAGTTTGATATTTAAAACCTATAACTAGCTCATTTCAATCTACTGTGCCAATCTTATCAGGTCCTTAAAATAGATAATGTTTCAGACAAGCCAAAGTATTGGCTATTCTCTACCTATACTCCTCTTTTCTGATACTCTTCTCTCCTTCTGAGTTACCCTGATAAATGAATTTTAAATACTACCTACCATTCATGTTTAGCTAAAACGTCATTTCTTCCATAAAATCTTAATCTTATGATCTAAAATTCTCTCTCCCTTCTGTACAAAGAAAAAAAAAAGAGAGAAAAGGCAGGGATGGGGAAGGAAAAATGTGGAACTTCACAAATAACAAAGCCTGGAGCTCAGCAAATCTTCCAAGAAAAACAATAATAAAACTGAAGAAAATTGACAATATAAAAGCAAACCAAAACATTTTGTTCTTAAAATTGACCAAAGGCATACAACAAATTAAAAATCACTTATTCATTAATAACAAAAAAAACGCAGACATAAAAACAAACAAAAAACTACTGAACATTTCATACGAAGAGTGAGTCCATGGCATTTTAGACTCACCCCCAACCCCACTCCTCAGTTCCCTCAGAAAGAAAATTCTGGCAGGTAGGTAAGGACTTGAAAACCAAGAGCTTCCATGCCAGAGGGGGCTGATTTGTTCCAGAGTGGTATGTAGAAACAAAATGATACTCAGAGGTATTGTAGAAAACACTATTAATCTCAGTATCCAATAATTGAGGAAAGTAAACATCTCAGCAAACCTGAGTTTACAATAAAAGTTTAATCAAACACCAGACCAGAAGACTAACTAGAAATTTAACAAGGAGATCTGGGAATGAGAGACTCATTGCCTTGGTAAGTTTGCCTTGATAACTCCCATAAACCCCATAAATTTTCTCAAGATGATAAAGGGCCTATATGAAAAATACACAGTTAATAGCATACTCAAATCTGAATGACTAAATGTTTTCCATCTAAGATCAGAAACAGGAAAGATTGTCTCCTCGCAAAGTTCTAATCAACATCGTCCTAGAGGTCCTAGCCAGTGCAATCAGGAGGGGGAAAAAAAAATAAGAGAAAAGAAAAGAAAAGAAATAAAAGATGTCCAGATTACAAAAGAAGGATTAAAACCCTTTATTTCCATAACACAATTGTGTTTGTAGAAAATCCTAAGGGATACACAAAAACGTATAGAGCAAACAATTGAATTAAGGTCACAGGAACCATATCAATATACTTTACTGTGTTTCCCCGAAAATAAGACCTAGCCAGATAATCAGCTCTAATGCATCTTTTGGAGCAAAAATTAATATAAGACCTGGTATTATATTATATTATACCCGGTATTATATTATACTCGGTCTTATAGTAAAATAAGACCGTATCTTATATTAATGTTTGCTCCAAAAGAGCTAGGTCTTTTTTTCAGGGAAATATGGTAATAGATGTAATATATATATATATATATATATATATTGGCAAGAATAATCTGAAAATAAAATTCAGAAAATGATTCCATTCACACTATCATCAAAATGAATAAAATCCTAACGAAAAAAATGAAAGTAAAAGACTTGTACAGTAAAAACAAAAAACAAACAAACAAACAACAAAAAGCCGGACACATTAAAACAATAATAAAGCAGATCTAAATAAATGGAGATACATTCTATGTTCATGAAATAGAAGACTCCATATTGTTAAGATGGTGCTCTTCTACAAATTGATTTACAGATTCAATACAATCCTTGTTAATTTCTCAGAAAGCGGTTTTGAAGAAATTAAAAATTGATGTTAATATTTATATGAAAACGAGAAGGACTCAAAAGCGAAATATAAGTTTGAAAAAAGACGCAAAAACAATTTACATTTCTCAGTTTCAAAACTTACTATAAAGCTACAATGTTTTACTGGAATAAGGACAGGAATATAGATCAACTGAAGAGGATTCCAGATTCAGAAATAAATCTTTATATTTATGGTCAATTGTTTTTCCACAAAGGTCCCAAGGACATTGAATGGGGGAAAGAATCATCTCTCCAAAAAACAGTACTAGGCAAATTGTATATTCACATTCCAAGATATGTGTCATACCACACTCAAATACTAATAAAAAATAGCTCCCAGGGTTAAATATAAAAACTAAATATATAAAACTTTAAGAGGAAAATTCATAACAGCCTTGAATTATTCAGTAAATTCTCAGATACAATATCAAAAGCAAGATACTTAGAAGAAAACAATCAATAAACTGGACTTCAACTAACTGAAATTTGCACTTCAAAAGACACCCTTAAGTAAAGGTTAAAGAGGCTGGGAGAAAATATTTGCAATCATATATATAATAAAGAACTTTTATCAATAATAAATGAATATTTAAAGTTAAATAATAAGAAGTCAAAAATCTAATAAAATACACATAAGATTTGGACAAACACTTCATCCAAAATTATACAGATTTTCAAAAGCACTGGAAAAATTCTCAATAGCAATAATCATTAGGGAAATTCAAATTAAAACCTTAATTAGACACCACTTCATACGTTTCACAAAATTTACAAATATATGAAGAAACTGGAACCTTCATACTTTACTAGTGGGAATGTAAAACTGTACACTCCCTTTGGAAAACAGTTGTGCAACTACTTAAGTTAAACATTGATTTACCAAATGATTAAGCAAGTTTCTTTTTGATATCAACTCAAGAAAAATGTTATGAACTCAATGGTTATGTCTGTCGCAAATATTAATGTCTAAGCCCTAATCTGCAATGGGGCTGCATTTTGAGATGGGGTGTCTAAGGAAGTAATTAACATAAGAATGGAACCCTGATCCAAAAGGTTTAGAGCCCTTAAAATAAAAGCCAGAGCCCTTACCGCTTCTCTCTCCATGACACCCAAAGAAGAGGTCATGGGATCACACACTGAGAAGGCAGCCATTTGAAATCCAAGGGGTGGGGGTGCGGAGGGAACTCTCAACAGACATCAACACTGTTGGTACATTGATCTTGATGACCAAAACTGTGAGAAAATAAATATATGCTGTTTAAGCCACTCAGTCTATGGTATTTTATTATGGCAGCCTGAGCAAAGATACAAAAAGAAATAAATATGTCCACACAATTACTTTTAGCATTGCAGCATTTTTCATAATAGTCAAAATTTGGAAACAATCTAAAGTCCTTCAGTTTTGGAATAGAAAAACCAAAATGTGACATATCTCTACCATGAAATATTATTCATCGTTAGAAAAAACATATCTGTGATACATGCTACAACATAGATGAATATCAAAAACTTATTCTAAGTGAAAAATGCCAGACACAAAAGACTACACATATTCTAATTTCATTTATATGAAATTCCCAGAAGAGGTAAATCTATACAAACAGATTAGTGTTTGGCTGGGGACGGGATGCTGTGGGAATGGGGATTGATAGATTGCAAATGAGTATAAGGGATTTTTTTGGTTATAAGAATGTTCTAAAACTGGATTTTGGTGATGGTTGTATAACTTTGTAAATTTACTAGTAATAACTGAATGGTACATATAAAATAGATGGATTTTATGGTATGTAAATTATACCCCGATACAGCAGTTGGAGGAAGAGGAAAAACAGGAGGTGAGAGCATACCCCGATACAGCAGTTGGAGGAAGAGGAAAAACAGGAGGTGGAACAAGCAACAGCAAAAAGGAAGATAACCACAACCGGGGTGGAGAAAAAACAGAAATGGAGCATCTGGATCCTCAAAATTGGTATTCTCACTATGGTAGCAGTAGCACTGGGATATCCGTTTAACATAGTGAGATGTTTAGAGAGGAATGTTATAATTGCTGTAAGAGTTAACTTAGTGGAACAGCGACAACCAAATAGGGTAGGCTTTCAATAAGACAGAGGTGGATTTCTCTCACATGTAGCAGTCCACCCAGAGCAGCTCCACTCTACATGAGAGTCAAGTTCCATCCATGTTGTTATTCTGAAACCCTCTACTGGGTTGTCCTTATCTGTATGGGCAGAGCTGGGTCACAGCCTCATCACTATTCCAACTCATTGAGAGGTGGCAGGGGAGAGTGTTAATCCAGGCAAGAAGCTTGTCTTTTAGGTGGAAATAATTTATAAATTACCCATATTTCCACTTGCATCACATTGGCCTTCAATATAATGTCAAGGAAAGCTAGATAATGCAGTCTTATTTGGGGGTGGGGTGTCATGGACCCAGCTAAAACGGTGCTACTATGGAAGTAGAAACATGTATTTTTAATAGTTTAATACAGTGCGTGAGAGAAGTGGATTCAAATTATGGTAACAAATCATAGCGGTAATCCACAAAATTGTTGGTAGTTAAAGGAAAAAGCTTAAGGAACTAGCAGGTGCACTGATTCTCTTCTCAAGCCTGAAGACAGGGGTTTTACTCACAATGAGGAAGTCAGACAGGCTGCCTCTGTAGCTTGGATAGAAATGGGGGGCTGGGCATCAATCTTAGGCCTGAAGTTCAAAGAAAGGACTTCAAGTTACAAAACACATTTGCAAAAACAATACAAGGCCTGAAGATGTAACTGACTGCAGGTATTGGCCAGATAATTTACAGGTGTTCACAAAGGAAATCAGCTATTAATGTGGTCCTGAGAAGACTGAAGAATCTGAGTTATTAATGCTATTACCAGAATTTGGTGCACACTCTGACTTCCCCAAATATGCACATCACTTGCTCCCTTTCACCTTTCAGGTCTCTGCTCAAATTCATCTTCTCAGAAAGCTCTTTTCCTAACTACTCTACTTAAAATGACACTCCAATCTTCACCATCTCTATTCCTCTTTGGCTGCTTCATTTTTAGTTTTTTTTATAGCAACTCTTCAATCTGAAATTATGTGTATGTGTCTTGCATATATACATATGAATTGCAAATTGTTTCCTAAACTAGAATATGCTTTCCAAGACAGCAGGGTGTTTGTGTTTTCATTGCAATACTATGAGTTCCTAGGTCAAGTCTTGACTCAGACTAGACACTCAAGAAATATTTGTTGAATTAACTCAGTGAATCAATATAAGTTAGCAGCATAGCAAGGTTAGCAACAAAGCTAAGATGATGCTAAATTACCTCAAATGGACTATTATATCTGGTACCAAATGTTTGGGTCACACTGAACATGCAGAGGAGAAACAAGTATTTCTAGTTGTGGGTTGTAGGAGAGAAAACAGAACTAAAGAGCTAACGTCCATCCATACTCCTTGAAATCCCATAACACTTCATGTTTACTGCTATTGAGAACTTTCTAATTTATTGTATTTTGCATCATGATTGTTTCTATGTTAATGATATTTTTGTTTGTTATTTGTCAAACAGAATTCTTTTTTTTTTAATTTATTGGGGTGACAATTGTTAGTAAAATTACATAGATTTCAGGTGTGCAATTCTGTATCACATCATCTATAAATTACATTATGTGTTCACCATCCAGAGTCAGTTCTCCTTCCATCACCACATATTTGATCCCCCTTACCCTCATCTCCCACCCCCCAACCCCCTTCACATTCCCCTTTCCCCCACTCTACCCCCCGCCCATCTAGCAACCCTCTTTGTCTCCAAAACTTCAAACAGAATTCTTGAAGCTAGAAACTACCTTGTTGCATCTTGATATCTCTTCCAGCACTTACAATATTTTGCAAAATATAAACACTCAGTAACATCTATTTAGATGAAAAAATAAATAAATAAATCAGTCAATAATTAACAAACAATGGATGACAATTTTCAAGATTGCAGAGCATTTTTTGATTCAGATAAACAAGCCTCATTGGTCACTTGTGATAATCAGACCAATAAAAATGGTTTTAAGATAAAACATTAAATGTCTCACTTAAAGGGGAAAAAAAAAGATAGGAATCATAGACTATGCATAAGAGACTTACAATACATGATATCATTATTCTTTACCTACTTTGTCCAACTGGGTTAGGAAACAATCCGTGTTTTCATGTAAAAGCACAGTGTCATGACACAGTTATAACACACAATGCTAAACATGTAGTAAAAACTCTCTGAGAGCATTAGTTAATGAATATGCATAACACTTTTTATATTATAAAACTTGGGTTCTTATCTCTTTCTTTAATGTGAAAAGCAATTACTGCTGTAGATGTGGAATAATTATTTTTAAAACATCACTTACTCTTAAAACACACTGGAGGCATTGTGCCTTTGAAGTCGTATCTTTGAGCTCAAATCATTTTCAGTACTTTTGCTGCATTTTAAAAGAAATTCTAAGACTTGGCTATGTGAAGACCAATGTTTTTATTAGTGTCTTCAGGGGTGTTTAATTTTACTTGCTGAATCATGATTTTCTCTGTGCTGAGTTCACTATTCTACTACGAGTGGTTTCGGAAAGTGGTGACCTTGAAGCTGGGGATAGGATAAAGACATTGACAGAAAAGTTACTATTTCTGTCTTTGTGGCCTGATCTTTCCATTCTCAGTTCCTCCCCATTCCCAGATTACATTTTTCAGTCACAAAGTTTACTTGTTTTGTTTTGTTTTTGAGCATGCCTGCTTCTTTGGTTAGATCTTACCTCCTTCCAGAGCAGAAAAAATGGCTTACTATTTTCCCCCTTTATGTATTCTTTATCTTCTCTCTCAACTCACCACTGTAGCTGTCAATCATCTCATTTTCCTACTGAACTTTGTATTCTGTTTTTCCTTTATGGAACTATTGCCTAGTAATTACGTTATCTACACACGTGAATTTAATCTTCATTAGTAGTTTAAAGCTCCTTAAAGATGCAGAGTGCTCTTAAAATACTTCTATATTCATTACTATTCTACCTCAAATATCTTGTACTGAGATGCTGAATAATAAGGGATGGATGAAGGAATAAAGGATCTTAGAATGCCAATCGTACTTTTGTGGATCTTTCCTGCTTTTCCTCCTGCTATGATGCCTGCTGATTGGCCATATGCTATTCACTACTAGCTATTAAACCATTGGTCTGGGAAATAAAAGGAGATAAAATGCAAAACCGTTCTTTTTGTAATGTATTAGTTTCTCCTTATTACTTTTTGTAAGTTACTAGGTAACAGAAAATATTGGCTGTGCAACTGGTGCAACGGTGTGTTTTTTTGTGTGTGTGTTTTTTCCCACCCAGCACCTTAATAAGAAGTTTCATTTTTAGAATAAAGCATTCTTGCAAATAACGGTATACAGAAATTTATAGGAAAATCTCCCCCATAGATAATGGAATAAAATATTCAAGAATTTGTGAACAACTGATTCATCAACTTCCATAAAGTAGATTTTCAACCACAGATGCATTAATGTATATAACTGGAACATTCGTTTTCATAAAGTTCGTTCCATTTGTCATAGTATTTTAAGTAAAAATAATCGTTTCCTTAAAGAGCAGTCACTCAACTATACCGCAGGGTGATCAGTCCCATTTCTGATCAGACCTAGTGCCTTTCTGAAAGGATGCTGACACTCAGCATCTCTAACACCAAGTCAGCCTTTGATGCATTGCTAAAATAGCTATGGGCATGAAGACTGCAGCTTGTAAAAGACCGAAGTCAAAGATCTGTGTGAGATGTTTTTTCTAAGTTTTATAATGTGATGCAGAATTAAGTCTGAATGATACATTTCAATAGATAACAACATTTCCTGATTGGATTGGACAAGTCATCAAATCACTAAGAGTTAGCTAAGATGAGCTTTTCCTCACAGGCAGTAGAGTGTAATGGATAATAATGATATCAGTTAAAATCCCAGACAGGAAACAATGACACACTCAAAATAGTATAATTTAAGCAGAATTTCTTTTTCAAAGGCATAAATTACACAGGTGTGGGTGGGGTGTATCAGAAAAATTAGAAAAATTACAAGAATTCAGAGCTGGTAACAGTGAGTTGGTAATGAGTCCTAGCCCAAGGGCAGAGAGGAGAGGAATTCGTGGAGTTCTGAAGGAGATAGTCACTGGAGCAGAATGCCTTTAGAAAAGCATGACCTCCTTTTGAGGTACACATTCAGCCCAAGGTAACCTCACACAGGAGACAGAAAATAAATACCTTGACTCATTCTCCTCCCCTCCACTGGTACATGCCTGGGATTTCCAATTACGATACTTTAACAGAAAACAGTGTTCTAGGCACTATTCTGAAGGTTTTAGGCATGACAAGTTACCTAACCTAGCTGTATCTCAGTTTCCTCATCTGTAAAATGCTAATAAGAATAGTAACTATCTTATAAGTTAAAAGGCAGTATAAATATCAGGTGGGGAAAAAATGAAGTGCTTTTAATAGTTCATGGGATATACTAAGTTATAACTAAATAAATGTTACTTCTCATCATTTGGTTTTTCAAATGAGGTTCTTTCATTAAAATCTTACTTTCTTTGATTTCTTTCATTTCATTTATTTTCCTGGGAAGAACACTTACATGAAAAGTTCAAATGTTTCTAGGACTACATTCAAAATCAGATTTACAGAAAGCTGAACTTCAAATCCAAAAAAGACCCACCAATGGCATTCCCATGTCCCAGATATAAGTGAGAACTGCAGACCCACCAGACTTTCCTTTGAAACATATTTCATTTTCAAAGGGGGGAAAAATGAAGCAGATTGGGTAACAAACACGTGTAATATTGTTACCCAGTTTGCAATGACTTTGATGATGGAAATAAATATATATAAAGTAACAGAATAAAAATTTCAGTAATCTAAAAAATACCTCAAACGCAGCAAACCCAAGTTTCCAAATGGTTTCCCCAAATGCAACGGCCTCGAATGCTATTTCCTCCTATCTTTGCATGGGTGGCTACTTTGCAACCTCAAATCTTGACTGAAATGTTACTTTTTTATATCTTCCATAATTGCTCTATCAAAAATAAGCTCATGATTATAAATCATAAACACACACCCTATCTGTTATTTTCTATCATAGTATCATTTATTTTCCTTTATATCCCTCTTCTCCGATAGAAAAAACAAAACAATTATTTGGTTGTTTAGCTCTATTGATCCTACTAGACTAAAATTCTTGGGTGCTTGATTTAAATTTGTCTCATTCATCTCTATAAACTCTTAATACAGTATATAATTGATGAATTAAAAGAATCTTACAGATAAGTGAACAACTGCAATGCTGATTTCTGAAATAATAACGATTTTTTCTTGGTGATTCATAGTTTTCCACCAGTTCTTGTACCCTTTCCATATTTATGCTTTAAGCAATTTCCAAGGAAAGAAAGTGTAAACTGGTGATTTATTCTGTGCTTTCATATAGCCCTGATATTAATTTTAGATAATGAATGATGGTGGTTTGACAACAAACCAGCCCTGTTCCATTTTAACAGACATAGTAAATAGGGGTTTAAAATTACCCCTTGAAAAGCATGAATCAACACTGGAAGGATGAATACATGTTAGAAGTACTTGGTGAACATATTTTCAGATGTACATAATATCACATATAACATATAGTGTATATATCATATATACATGACATATATACATATGGTTCATAATATATAGATTTAGTTTAATATGCACATATGTACGTGTATGGGTATGCATATATAATTGTGTATATAGAGATAGAACTTATTTAAACTGGACAAAAATCACTTATTTTGAATCATAATAAAAAGAGGAAATCGCTAATTCCAAACAATAAATATTATCGACAAATAAATTTAACAATAAAAACAGGATTGGGAGTAGTAGAATGTAGCTAACATGTCAGTTTCTCATTCTTTGATCAGTAAAAATGTGTCTTTTTCTTCTCCTAGTTACTTTTTATCATAAGAGCTATCCATATCTTAATTGGTTTTAATAATATGAATAGGCACACAGGACCATCTCAAAGTATTCTGTTCGAGTTCATATATGTATAAGTTCAAGAGTAAATCACAAAGAAAATCATTGAATATTCAAAGTCATTCAATTCAGAAATATTGTCTGTACTAGGATTGTTATTGACTTACTTGTATAAGTTTTTTTGTTTCCCTCCAAAAATTACATTCTTAGAAAACATTTGCTTTCCACTTTGGAATACATTTCTCACATATAATAGACATTTTGAGTCTTTTGTAAGTTTTCTATGTTTTAAGTCTTTTCTATGTTTGAAAATATAACTTAAGGAATCAGTTTAGCCAATCTTACCATCATATTATATTAGTCAATCAAGGAGTAAAATGCAAATATGTCTTGAAATGAGGCATAAATTCCTCAGAAAATAATATGATAGCATGTGTTATTGGAGAAATACAGTACTGGAAATTCAAAGAAACCAATGACCAAATTTTTAGAGTTCATATCTACCCAGGTACAGTTGGAATGAAAATGTGCAGAACATATAAAGATAACCTTTTAAACAATCATGTCAGAAATAAACTCAAAATATCAGATGATGCATCTGTCGAAGCATAAAGCTTTCCTTGAATTCATTTATATATTCGACCTTCACAGATATCGCTCTTCTCGAATATTATGTCTCTCTACAACTGAATCCCAGTTATGACTCAGTGCCTTATTTACTTCACTGATTGTATCAAGCCTACACAAATCATCAGAAAGCTTTAATTTGGTCTCCACAGGCTTTCTCTACTTCCCAGAAATGGTACCACGGTATTTTCAATCCTCCCAACCCTTAATACACATGTCACAACATCACTACTATTTGCCAAATAAATTATATACAAATATAATTCTCATTTTCCTGTCCTGACTAGCAGAACTAGTCCAGGAAAATAGAACAAAGCAGAAACACTTAACTTCTATAATGTTTTTTACAACCCCAACATTCAGGGTTTTGATAAGGAAAGACTCAGTTGGGCAATAAAATGACACTGACTAGGTAAGCAATGAGCTTAGTATTATCGGTGATATACAAGGTAACCACCAATACGTGTTGTAGAGATGCCTGACACGGTAAGGTCAGGGAGGAATAGAAACTTACTCATGGACAAATGCACCGGTGTTAAATCATCATGTTCTCCACTATTATTATGATGTATTTAGATCAGTACAAAAAAAAACCCATAAACCATTATCATCACTAATTTAATCGCCATACAATAATCACATAATCATAGTAATCTCATGGAGCATGTATTTAATCCCACTTTATATATGAAGAAACTGAGATTCAGAGACATTAGGTGTGTTCAAGGTCCTGCAGAAAATAAGAGAGGGAGTACAATTCATATAAAGGCAGATTTATCTAATTCCATGGCCCATGCATTTCATTTCCATGTTTCACCCGTCCCAGGAGGGTAAGTGGCATCGAACGTAAGACAAATATTGAACCATATTAGAAACCCTGAGTGTATACATCACAAAAGAGAGAGTCAATGATTAAAAAGGCGATGAACGAGGAGTTAAAATAGAGCACTATAATGGAAGGGCAAAAGGAAAAAGAGCGCATACAGGTCATGACCTAACACACAATAATAAGGGTAAAGCTAACCAGGTAGGACTTGAGACAGCCAGTGGAGAGCAGGGAATTATGCAAAGTAATTAGCTCAAGGCTGAATGCTTATACACATCCAGAAAGTACAAGATTCACTCTCTTTTTACTCAGAATATTGAATTTCCTATTGCACATTGGGTTTATGCGTGTTCCTTTTAAAAGTGAGTGTTTTAATGATGATTCGTTTGAAAACTGTAAGATAACTCATCCAAAGCTGCATGTGTACTAAAAGACTACACATAGTACAATTCCCATAAGTCTAACAATACTTGTCAAAGACATGCAAAAACAGGTATTAAATGTTGAAAATAAAAAGTCAGGTTAATTTTTTGTTCTCAAATTAAGCAAGTAGAATGGATCACTTGAGACTTGGATACCAATAATATTGATAATAGTTTAATATTTCTTAATTTAGTAGTCATCTTTGGTTTGACAACATGAATTTAAACTATTATTATAACTACACAATGGACTTTCATTACAATCGCAGAGCACAGGTAAGTGTGGTTTTTAATCTAATAAGCCATATATTCACAGTCACTGTAAGACACAGAGGTGATTCTTCTACCTTTAAGTCAGTATCATAAAAAAATGATTAAAAATTGAATTATGCTGCCATAATGATGCACTGCGTCTACAAAGATAGAAAGAGAATAAAAGAAACGGTTTGCCCTTATTATGAGAAAAAATATTTGGTGCAAAGAAAGAACACTTAAACAACAACAAAAGAATAAATCTTTACTTCCATTAAATACAGCTTCATGGAAACCTGCTAAGAGTCTTCTAAATAAAACAAGATCCAGAGCAGCACGCATTGCTAAAAAATATATATTTTATGAGGTAATGTACACAACACTAAACTATTGCAGATAGTGAGGTAAAAGGCCTCGGAGAAGAAAAGGTATAAAAGTATGATTTACAGGTCTATAAACATCTGAATTTCAATCTATTCTTAGTATTAGAGATCTGTTACTTTAACAGTGTGGTATTAAATGAGATGAAGGAAAAGCTTACAATACAGGAGTAAAACAATAAATCACAGAAAAAAATAAGGTATGCAATTTTTATCTTCATTAACATTATGTTAAAAAATAATGAGTTTTTTTAAGAAAAATTGCCAATTTTCTGGAAAGTAAATATTTTTAAAAACTGTTAACATCTTCCTTTATTAACACAATTAAAAACCCAAGTAATAGGTAGAAGGCAAGGGCATAACACCTTTTCATGCTCTAAAAATCCTCAACCCTCCTCAAGTACATTTTTAATCTTCCTGCAGTCAGAAACTGTGTCCTCTATTTCTTTTGTTATCTCCTATTATAGTTGGCCCAATCTTGGAACAGTATTAGGCTTTCAGAAGTATTAGGCTTTTAGATAGATTGATATGACTGAGTACTCCCAAAATTTGATTCCAAATATGTTTTATTTTAATTTTCTTAATGCGCAATTCTCCAATGGGAAGGGGTCATGTAAGATGTTTAAAAAAGAACACATGCAATTTTTGTTGCTAACAGATACAGAATTCTTCATACTGTAATACTAAACTGATGATGGGTCCTAAAGATCACACAATAGACAGATTCTGATTCCAGACCATATAGGCCTGTCTTAGAATGTGGCAGGTAGAGAGGAAAAGTGATCTAGGATTTGGCAGGGCATTGCTGGGGAAATGACCAAGCTAAATATCCCAGATGCCTGGAGGAAAACAGATGGTCCAGTGAGCCACTGAATGGACATCCAGTATCCCTCCTGATGTGTCAGTGTTTGGAGATGGCCAGTCAGTCACCTGCATCACTTATTCCTTCCACCCCTTCACACATATAGTTGGGTACAAGTTACACGGCCTAGGGACTGGGATTCATAGCACACCATCAGCCTGGATGTGGGACGTGAAGGAGGAATGAAAAACTGATTAAATGAATAAGTGAATAAATGATCAGAATTTACCTACACGATGTTCAAGTTTTATTTATTGGCCCCTGGAACCACCAACTCTCAAGTTCAATCTATTGTCAGACAATTCAGAAAATAAACTGGAACTGGGGCTATCAAAATTGGTCCAGGAAAACATAGGCTGATGAGGCGTATGCACTGAAGTCCTATGCTAGGAAAGTTCAGAATCCAATCTAAGCATTTTAGAATTAGCAGAGTTTTTATCACAGTAAAAATGTCTTATCAGAGCAGAGAGGAATATAAATCATGAGATTAAGCCATGGAATAAAGCATAAAATTAGTGGGGCCACATAAATCATTCTTTTACATTTACATCCTCTTTGAACCAGACTACTCAGTTTTAGCCCACGGCACCAGAAATATTCACAATGAATGGTGATGGGTTTTGGAGAAGTGCTTTTTCCTCAATTCCCTTATACTGTTTTTGGCTAAACTACTCTCCTGTTGTCCCGTTTATACACATGATATGGATAGTTGAGTCTCTTATATATAACTATAAAGAAATGAGACTGATTTTATAAACCATAAAAAAGTAGTATCATTGTTTTACATTTGTGAACTTTTATTTTGAAAGGTATACGAAGCAAATCCAACTGAAATTGTTACTTTGTTAAAGTTAGATGTCTACACCTAATGAATATTTTGGGAGCAATCAATATTCATGTTGTGGTATGCAAAGGAGTAAGTTTAAAGTGGAGAAGGTTGAAACTCAGAAGATGAACAATCTTAACCATGACTGCTTTTATGTTAAATACAGCTTTTATAACTATATTGTTTCTAATGGTTTGCCATATAGCAGAAAGAATAATAATTACGATAGTCACTCCTGTTTCTTTCAAATAGGATTATATGTGACTCTATAGTACAGTTTTGCCCTTACAGTCTTCTCATTATGTATTTCATTTTTTGGTGTTTTTATAAGAGCAAATATTTCAAAATGTTTCAACTGAATCTTGCTATTCAGTAGTGACACTTGGTGCTTTGCATCGTTCCCGATGCATCCAACGCATGAAAAAATTATACATAGATTCATATTTCTGCATTCGCCTTCCTACATGAACATTTTTACAAATGTACTTCCTTTCCTTTCCTTGACCTTGTTTTCTTATAAATTCTCACCTTTCATGCCCCACAGTGGTGTTGGTCTCAACTAAGAGTTAACAATATAAACAATTACTATTGCTTTCGGTAGAGACAGCAGTGTCTTTCACAAGGGACATCTGTGCATCTTTGTTTTATCCAGTACATAGATGCCACAGAGGAAAACAATCTATAAGAGAGGAGTAGGAACAGAAACTCAGAACAGGTACTTTGGTCCAACTCAACTGAACATGCAAAAGGCCCTTTATGTATTCTGGTGATAGTAATGAATTATTTGTGTTGCAGTGAATAGTTGAATAATGTAGCAAAACAGAAGACAGGTATCATAAATACTTTTAATTTGTTTTGAAGTCAGTCACAGAAAAACTAGGTGGCAATTTCAGCAATGTGAATCCTTCTCTAAAAAAGAATTGAATAAAAATCACTTCTATAAATCTGTAAAGTTCTAAATCTGGGAATGTGTTCTAAAGGGTCATGAAACATTTAATCCATAGAGATGAAAACTGACCTTAAAAATACATCATTTATGTTCTGATTTCTTCATCAGATGAGGAAAACCAAGGATGAAAGAGCAAGAGAGATTTATACAATGCAACTAGTATTGATTGATTAGATTAGAATACTTCAACTATTCCATGGGATCTAAAACCCACGAACACAAAAAGAATCAAAACACAAATCTGCTACAATCTTTCACTCTCCACAGTATTTAATGAAGGCCTAGAATACATTGCGTGCTTTCTCTGTATGTATGGGTAGCAGATATAGCAAGGAAAATATTCAACCAGTGGTCGGAGGTTGTGGTTTAGTTTTTTCTCTGCTTCACACTTGCAGTGTGTAGGGAAATTACTTAACCACTCTGGTCTCAAATATTTCATCTATATAGTAAACACATTCAACTAGGTTTATATAATTTTCCACTTCTAAAATTCTTTGCCCTTTGTCAACATCTCCTGACTCAACAGACAAAAGATTTATAATGGCTTATCAACGAATATATTCAAAATAAAGGAAATGGAAAATATATATTCAAATAGAAAGGAAATTATGAAAATGGTTTATTGCAAGATTGTGAACACAGGAATTCTTTTCTAACTGATTATTTATATACAAGCACTAAGATTAATGTTACAGGACAATGATAAAAATGATCAAATACAGTACTGATCTTCAGAGAATGGAATATTGATCCTGTGTCATAACCAAGATATCATCTTCTAGAAACACACATCAAAGTAATTATTTATTAATTATTTAAATCAATTACTACTATGTAAAAATTTAGTATAACCAAAGCTACAAAAGAGCATTTGAATAGCACCATTACTGTTTATGAGTTAGACTATTTATCTTTAAAGTTCTCCCTTTTAAGTGTTCACAGTAGAAAGATAAGGTAAACAAAATATTTTAGTGCCTATATATATATATATATATATATATATATATATATATATATATATATTTTTTTTTTTTTTTACATGTGTCTGGTGGGCAGACATTCTAACAATAAAATAAGTTGAGGATTTCAGATTATTAGATTTCATTTACATGTTAACCAATCCTATTATCATTCGTTATCACCAAATATCGATATGTTTGGTGTTGCTATTTATTTAGGATGAGACTTACAAATTCAAATGAAAGAAAGAAAGAAAGAAAGAAGAGAGAGAGAGAGAGAGAGAGAGAGAGAGAGAGAGAGAGAGAGAGAGAAAGAAAGAAAGAAAGAAAGAAAGAAAGAAAGAAAGAAAGAAAGAAAGAAAGAAAGAAAGAAAGAAAGAAAGAAAGAAGAAAAGAAAGAAAGAAAGAAAGAAAGAAAGAAAGAGAGGAGGGAGAGAGGGAGGGAGGGAGGGAGGGAGGCAGGGAGGCAGGGACTGAGGGAGACAGGGAGGAAGGAAAGAAAAAGAAAGAAAGAAAGGAAAGAAAAGAAAGGAAGGAAGGAAGGAAGGAAGGAAGGAAGGAAGGAAGGAAGGAAGGAAGGAAGGAAGGAAGAAAAAGAAAGAGGGAAAGAAAGAGGGAAAGAAAAGGGAGAGAGAACTCAAAACCAGGGATTTTTTTGAAGTTGATCAAGAGGGCTAACATATAAACAATCAGTAATAATTGTATCATTCAATCTTTTACCCTTCTTTGGAACGTGAAAAACAAACAAGCTAATTAAGACCCTCTGTACTATAGATTTTAATGGTATTACAGCAAAGACATGATCATAGAAAAATTGGCAATCTTCGATGGCACGATTGAGGTTTTCTCCCAAATTATTTCCTCAAAACATTTAAGAAAATACTCCCGAAGTCTTTCGTGTTGTCTTTCAGTTGAATATTTTCCCCTTCTATTTTTGGACCAATAAATTTAAAAAGGCACTCTAGAATGAACTTTTTACTTCTAAAATTAGCAGAGATCTTTCATGATATTGAATGGGGAAACAAATTAGCTCCAGTTTCACTACCTAGAGCAGACCATCAAAATAACTGGTCCAGAACGTCCTGTTAGTGTCAGAAACCATAAAGAAAACTGTCAAGCCCTTTATTCTTTCCTGTACGTACTATTTCCTCTCTCAATTTGCTTTCAGTGCCACAAATTCTTTCCATTCACAATAGTTCTTTCGAGAGATATTTTTGTTTCCAGAATTTAGCTGGCAACAGAATGGTTGCCCAAATCAATATGTAAGCAGGTTAATTGTGGTATTCTTAAACATTGTCTTTGCTTTTCCAGTTGTAGTCTCCAGAAAAGGTGTAATTCCCTTCCACTCATTGTGCTTTCTTCATTTTTTCATCTCCACAAACTTTCAGCCAAAGTGGATTTTTAAAAGGCATGGATATTTTAGCATGTCATCAAAGTTAATTTACAATTATTAATTGTAAATAACAAGACAGTCACAAAAATCAATCAATCCTCATTTGTTCCTGTTCTCATTCCAGTCATTAAAACTAAGAGTTGAAAAGTAAATATCACAGAGATATGATTTCTTTAAAGTGAATAATATATTCTTTTACATTATTTTTCTCAGATTCAACTTAATTATTTTGCAGATTACTTTATGAATTCTAATATTATTTAGGCAGCATTTAAATGTTTCTATAGACAATTTACCAGCATGTCCATTATTTAGAGCCCCAAATTCGAAGACTAATTCTGATTTTAATATGTAAATCACTGCATGTTTATACTAACCTGACTTTTTAAATTGATGTTTACTAATTAAAAATTAATATCCAATCATATTATTATAAACAACCTATTATTTGCAAAAACAGCTTTTACTTCAATCATTTCATTACAATAACACTTTTTTATTCCATCAAATTAATAAAAAGGAAAATCTATTACGTCACTAATCATTCTATCCATTCTCTTACAGACAGGATTGAACACAAATAAGTTGCAACAGTAACCAATGCTACTAATCAAAAACACATTACAATAGAGGTTACCTGTATATCCTACAGATACAACTTAGATGAAAGAACACCTTTAAAAAAACAATTCTGTTTATTTTCCTTATCCCTTCAGTATTTGTCTTTAAAAAGTTTCTTGCCAAACTTTACTACATAAAATATCCTGACTCTTTTCTTCTGCCAAATACTCTTTAAGTTTTTAATGAAGGAAATTGTTCATTTGAATAAATTAATTTTGTATTAGTATCTGCAGTCTAAATATATCATCATAATGAAATATAAAATACACTAGCAACAAATGGTTTCATGAAAATGACTGTCTTGCCAATCAAAAGGCTAAATAAATATTTTATTAGCAGAATAGTATCAAAATATAATTCTATTAGTCAAGCTCTTTCAATCAAATGTTTCATTCATACAAATAACCATTCCACTATAATAAAGATAATTTATATTTGTATGACTTTGTACCTATGAAATGTTTTAATTCACTCAAGTACACAGAAAGAATGGAGAAAAGTACCTCAATGATTGGTACACTGTAGAGAGTAAAACATATACCCTAGGTTGGCATGTTAGGCTCTCAGCACACAAAAAAGTTTTCCCTCCAGCAATACATTTGTCATGAATACATTTGAAATGTCATCACACATTGTAACAATCACCAAGGTAGCAGCAGTCTCAAAGAAGTCAGAAGTAAAAATTCAAATAGAAAGTCCTAATTTTAGGAATGTGTCATTTACATTGAAGTCATAAAATGGTGCAAAATTTTTACTGTAAATATTAATGTTCCTTTTATGTTATATTTCAATTAAAACAGCAACTTTCCACACTCTGCCCTTTTTGGAAGTGGAATGCAGCATTAACATCTACAAAAAAAAAAAAAAATCTCCAAGCAATGCAGCAGAGATGCAAAAATGATATCCATATTTGATGGCTTTCTACAAATCTAATTTCAGTGCCATTTAAATTGAACCAAAAAACAAATATAATAAAAAGTGGACTGCTGATGGACCTTACCTTCTTGAACTGCTTGAAAAGGGTTGTTGCCGTCAACAAATGTCACCGAAAATGTGATTTTCTCAGTCTGTAAGATCTCCTCATTCTGGTTGAGGTCACCAACTGCTGTGCGAAACACCTCATCATCCTTTTTGGCAGATTCATCAAAAATTGCTCCTAGAAAGAAGTGAGTGTTGCCATTAAACAATAACATAAATATTCTGTCATGCCCACTGGAAATATGCCAAAGAGACTTATGCATTTGAAAAATGTATACTTTCACTTAAAGCATGCACTTTATTTATTACTGAAACACATGGTACTGGAAGCAGTGTGATAGCTAAGCAGGAATGCAGTTACATCTTCCAAATGGAAATGATGAATAGCACATCAAAGGGCTATTGCACGGAGAGCATTGGGAAGACAATTTAATAAGTACAAAAAGCTTTCGGAGAACAAAGTGTCTGACATATTGAATGTCTTATATCATGAGATCTTTAGGAATTCATAGCTTGGAGAATCTTTTTCTGAGTAAAAAGAGATAATGTCAGGAAACTTTCTGAGAGTCCATTCATACAGTACATAGGTATCAAACTTACATTATAATCTTAATTTATTATCCATTTTTCTTTTTATTTCTTTTATTTTTTTGAACATGAACTTCAATTTTTTGTTTTTTGTTTGATTTTTTATATTGGTAAATTCAGTAATATTTAATAGAAAAGTTAGAAACATACAAATCTCTCATCAGAAGTAATTGAGAAATATTTCCTGAAAAACTAACATAAGTCCTAGTGTACAATCATGGCCTATGGTATTCATATTAATAATAACGATGATGATAAAAATGTAGCTAATGTTTATTCAGTGTTTGTCAACATTGTTACTAGTTAAACAAATCAGTTCTAAGAGTAAATCGATGTTAAATTCTGACTCAGTCACAAGTTAAGTATATGACTTTAAGCAAGGGATTCAAATTCTAAGCCCTTTCATCATCTATAAAATCTAATAATAATATCTACCTGTATGGTTTATTAATTAAGTATATTAAAGCAGATTATCTATGCAAAATGTAAGTAAATTACAGTAACTAAATAGTAAGTTTTCAGTAAATGCTAGAGTTTTCTTGTTTTTAAATACTGTGATCAAAACAGTGTTTATCATTTTCTATTATTTTTTCCATATTACAGTATCTCATTTAATCCTTAAAATAAAATTATCATGTGATATGTATATGTATACTGCTATATACAGTATATATATATATATAACTATAGATATAAAAATTATATGTGTACTGTATATGTATACTGCTATATACTATACATATATATGTGTGTGTATGTGTGTGTGTATATATATATATATATATATAGCTATAGATATAAAAATTAAGATTCAGTGCAAGGAATATACCTAAGTTTCCAAAAGGGCCAGAACACTTGCCTCTTTGATTCCAATGTCCTTGTCCTAAATCACTATGAGGGCCTTCCAGAATTCTACACATGAGGAATAAAATAATTTTATGAGGATCCTAACTTTATTACAAATCTGGGAGAACCTTTTCCATACGGCCATGCATGCTTTATTTCTATTCACTCTAACTCTTCTAGTTCTGAGCAGGCACACTTTTTAATTATAAACATTTGGATAAATATATTTTTTGTCTTTTTGAATAAACCAAATGAATTCCCTCCTGACCAAAACAAACAAACAAAAAAACATACACCTCAGTGTCAATAACTTGACAAAGGAATGACTATTCATCCTCATTTACATACAGATCCATATACACATAATCTGTTTTTTGACTATAGCATCCATTGTAATGTGTACATATAAAAACAAAGTATATGTATATGAAAATGCCTTTTTCATATATAAATACAATACAGTTATTACACACACATAGGAAGAGATAATCACAGACTATATATACATAACACTGATACACATATTTATGTTTACACATCTATACATACACTTTTATATACATAAAAGCAGACATCCTTTACATCTACCGTTGTGTTGAATTTATACACCTGTGACTAAAGCCCCAAGACTTCTAGTGAAAAAGGGATCATAATATTAAACACACATTATTAAATACCTGATAAAGCAAGGGTGAAATTATGTCCATTCCTGACAAGTGTGCCAGGTTACTTTTGACTTTTCCACCCTAAATTGCCTCATCTGGAGAAGGCAATGATTAATTTTTCTAGACAAGGCAGAATGTCTGTGTGAACCTGGCTTTCTCTTATCATTGCTGTTCTATGTTTGCAGGATTATATTGACTACTACTTTGACCAGTCTCTCCAAGCCCTTACTTTCCATTTCTTATTAGATTTGAATACCAGCCCATGGTTAATAGTATGAGAAATGAATGAAGAATTTGAAAAACTGATATATAAATTAAGTACTCCCTAATTATTATATAGCTATTAGCCAGAATTTTAACATGGTATTGATATAATCAAATGTATATAATAGACATTAATTTTTGACCTATGCTGTTATTTCTGAATCATATAGAAATCTACTTTAGCAACTAAGTTTTTGTGACAGTCTTTAGGCAATATTAGATTTGTCTTGCTAAGTTTAAGCCATATTCATTAAGACACTCTTTTTTTTAGACACAGAGTGACTTTTATATATATATATATATATATATATATATATATATATATATATCTGTATTATATATATATATTCTTTAAAAATAAACTTTTCAAAGGTACAATATATAGTGAATCTTTAATTATTAATTTGTGATAATTCTTATCAGAATCTAGATTAATCATTGCATTGAAATGAAATACTATCAGGTTCAGATATATAATACAAATTTATTTAGTAGTTTGTAGGACATGTGATATAAATGTAAAATAATGAATTCATTTTAAACTAAATAATCTGTATGTCTATGCATAAAGCAATAATCTATGTTTATAGAGATGCATCAGCTTGTCATAGATTCTAAATGGGTCTTGTAACAGAAGAGTTTCCAATCGACCTTATTTTATAGCAGGGGATATCATTGACTTCTATTGAGTATCGTTAACATTTTTAATGGAAGCATTTTACTGTTGCCTGACACAACATTTAAAATCACTTTAAACATTAAACCTGGTTTAATAATGGTAGGAAACCTATAGCAATGGTAGCAAATTGGTCAGTTCTGTGCTGAGTTAAGATATAGTGAAAGGAAATGCACAAAAGAAGCAAGCAGTTCATCTTTCTGCAAACAGCATGGACGTACACAGAAGAAACAGTTCATGTTACCTCACACAGCATAACCAAAGAACAGGAAATCCTAGCCAACATTTCCAATCTGCTTATTTATTGACTTCTTTCCTCAGGTATTAAAAAAAAAAATCTCATCTTAAATATGGCTTTTTACCAAAAATGTGTATGCAACATTTTGCATTAGACACCAGTATTCTGAAAACAACCTGGTAAATTCCACATGGAGAATATAAGGAAAGAAGGTTATTTCTTATTTAATGCACTACCAACAGTATAGCAATGCCATCTCTTTATCGTTGGTATTAACACAGAGATATTATCAGTCTAATTGAATATCAGACTTCCTAGATTTACAATTTTTGAACTATATATGTTTCTTAAATGCAACATTCAAACTATATAACTAACATGGTGACACAGTATCAAGATCCTTTCAAGTTTTTATTAGCTTCTTCTTTACTATGGGTTATATTTTACAACCTCGAGGTGAAAAGCAGTTTAAACTTATTGTCACAAAATAATTTTTCTACCACTTACATACACACACACATACACACACACACGGTGTTGATCAACATTATATACTCTGTTTGCATTTCTCATTGGCCAAACTGGAGGGGAGAATAAGCAAAAAGGGAGAAAAGACACACATCCTGAAAATCCCTGTTATATCAAGGTGTAACCAGTCTTTTCCATTATACGGATTGATGATCTGTTCCTTCAGTGGATGGGCAAAGAAAGATTTTACTTATACTAATACATATACAGGTGGGTTTACATACATGTTTTTAAATACAAACCATATCATGTTCATTTGTCTTATTATATTTCACAAAGGAAATAATTACACTTTATAGTAATACTAAAAATATGGTGATGTCATAATTTTTAAATTGTTGTGAAGTGTCAATTGTACAAGTCAAAATTGTATACCATAAAATTATTTTACACAAATTTAAATTTGCAAATATGCTTGCTAAATAAAACATTGATAAGTAGTTACTAACCTGAGCAACTCAATAAACTCTCCAAAACATCTAAGCTTTTCTACCTCCAGGTCTTTTTTTCATGATGTTGTCTCCACCATGGATGTATGCCTGGTGTCCTTAGCAAAATATAATTTCCTAGGCCATACAAACTATTTTTATACTTAGAGTGTTCCTATTTTTTATACGTATAGGATCCCCCAGTAAGGGATCCTGAATAGATTATATATTCAAGAAACAGTAATTGATTAAATTTTCCTTATGTTTAGTTAGGCAAAATCTTGTAAAATAGAATACCCAAATTCAAATATACAAAAAAAAATGTAAGTTGCCACCTTACCTAAATTAAAACCAAAGTAAACTTGCAAATGTACTTGCATGTAAATTTATAATCACAGGTATTATCATGACTCCAGAAGATCCAAATTATTCAGCAAGGTGTTAAAGCTACACTTGTAGTTTTAATTTGAATATTTAAACTCCATTTGTCTTACAGACATAAGAAGCAAGTGGAGGAAACATTGTTTAGCTGGTAAGATAGAGGAGGAATAGCTCAGAATTTCCTCCAAAAATACTGAAAAAGGTTTCGATCTATGTCCTGAAGAAATTTGTCTACATATAGCGTTGACAGAATTATTGAAAGATCTATATATCTTATTTATATAACTATCACACCAAATAACATTTAAAATATTTAATTCTAAAAATAGAAAACAAGCTAGAGAAAACATAACCCTTCCCTGATCATTTATGCTTAAAATATTATCATCTAAAAAGACATATATAATGTTATAGCTTCCCCCCCCACCAAAAAAAGTCAGAATTTAGAGTTGCAAATACAATCAAGGAGAGCTCTTTTTTTTAGACACAGAGTGACTTTGACATATATATATATATATATATATATATATATATATATGTATATAAATTTATATATATATAGTATATATATGTATTATATATTATATATATATTCTTTAAAAATAAACTTTTCAAAGGTACAATATACAGTGAATCTTTAATTTTCTTTGAAGCAGCACAGTTCTCTTGGCTTCTCTCTGTGTGCATTTTATCCTCTTTTTTTCCTTTCATTCTATGCATTAATGCATCTATCCAATCAACTCGGAGATAATCATCAAAGCCAAAACTCTTTGTTCTTAAAAAATGATTTGCTGACAGGACATTTGAAGTCTATTACATGTTAAATCAGACCATGGCAGAATTAAGATGCCAAGTTCAGATGATAATGGAAATGGGCAATTTTGGACTTCATAGACTCACAGCTGTGGAAAATTTTAAACATGGCATACATAAACCTCATTTTTCAGAAACTGAAGTGAATAGACTCTAAGTGATTTGACCAAATTTACACAACCAAAAGTTAGAAAAGGTGGAGTAAAAGTTTACGTTTTCTGGTTTCAAGTTTGGTGTTAGTTCTTCCATATTAGGTTTTATATTTCAAGTGTCTACTTTATGGAGAATATATATATATATATATATATATATATATATATATGAGAATATATATATATGTAAATATATATGATATATACAACATGATGTTTTATATATATAGTACATAAACATGTCATATACATATATTTATGTGTGTATATATGATATATAATATTGTGTCATCCATATATATATATGTACATACACATGTACACACACAAAAACACATGTACAGTCATCCCTCAGTATCTCTGGTGTCTGGTTCCAAGACCCCCCATGGATACCAAAATCCACATATGCTAATGTTTCTTACATAAAATGGCATAGTATTTGCATATAACCTACGCACATCCTCACGTATATTTTAAACAATCTCTACATTTCTTATAATAGCTACTACAATATGAATAGCTATAATTACATGTTATTATTTTGGAATGACAAGAAAATAAAAAGTGTGTACATGTTCAGTACAGATGAAATCATAGTAGCCCTAACTCATAGTACAAGTCAGCAAAAACACACACTTTTTTTCCAAACATTTTTGATGTGCATGTGGTTGAATCCATGGGTGTATAACCCTTGGATATGAAGGACTGACTATATATATAATATATATATATATATATATATAATATATATATATATATATTATATATATATGTGTATATATATATATATATGTTTAGTACTATATAATTAGTGATTAGTATATCAAATTCATTTAGTATAAGCCATGAAATATTTAAAATTGAAGAATCATAGTAAAAATCTGAACATAAGACTGTTTTTACATAAAATTTATTCTCCCTGGCCTTAGAAGTTTTAATAATTTAGCTTAGGTGGTTAAAATAAATTTAAAAAAAGGAAAAGGGCAACTCTTTCTTTTGGGACAATTTAACAGTTCTGCAGACCTATTCAGAATTGTTAAATCATCATATATGATCACTGTTTTAAATGCTACTATTCACAGGATTTTTTTTGTATTTAATTCTAATGCTGAACTGTGAATACATGTTAGTTGCACTGTGCACAGGTATCCAAATCCAAAGATCTGTAACTTTTTTGCGTTTATATGGCATTCCCACCAATACCAGTGAAAATTATGCATAAATTTCAAAAGGAGGGCAAATAATCCAAGACATTTATTGTAAAAATCTGATTTCTACTTTATTTCACCCTCCACTTAATTTAAGTTCTAAGGTCAGAGAAAAAGAAAAAGGTTAAAAATGTTCAATACTACTAGACAGCAGGGAAATTAGCAGAATTGTAACCAAATGAAATCAGCATTTTCTACACGATTTGGCTTCTTTACTTGAGCATACATGTTAGATACTAATTTAGTGGGATATTGTTACAATCACGGTGTAGTGTATGTATGTGTGTATGTTTATGCGTGTGTATGTATACATACACACACGTATATATAAAATCATCTGCCCAGATAATATTAATTATTAATATATTGAGCTATCCCCCATGAATTAGTTCTGTTTTACAAATGTTATCAGCAGTCCCCTCTCATTCAACAGCAATTCTCTTAATATGTTCTATACTAATATCTTCATAGGCAAGAAGTAGGGTTTTTAGAATAATTTTTCCTTTCATCAAAAGGTATATTTTCCTCAGTTCACCTTATCTAACCCTTCACAAGCACTCTGACTAAGGAAGTACACCAAAACAATAACTTTAATTGTTGTAAAGAAAATGCTGGATATACACCAAATACATGACAATTAGCAAATATTATTCTGAATCACAGGCAATTTTACTTGGTTGTGCTTTTCTCAAGTTTATAATAATTGAAAAAACAACAGTGAAAATAATTAACATTTATTAGTAATAAGCACTGTACTAAATGCTTCACTGGCATTATATAATTTAGTTTTGATTAAAATTCTTTGATGGGAATAAGGCTCAGATTAAGTAACTTTCCAAAGATCCCAGACTAGTAACAAGTGTAGCAGAATCCACAGCCCTCAGGTTAAAAGCTAACTCCTTAAAAAAAAAATAAAGAAAAACAAATATATGAGTTTAATATCTGGTAATATATTCATTACAATAAATTTCTATATTACCTAGTGATATGCATGTTTTTATTTTCATAATTATCAATAAAATTTTATTTGTACATTAAAATTCTCTAATCGGTTTTAATGTTTTTGTTTGATGAATTTTGATCAACTAGGCCTACTTTACAAAAGTTTTTAAATAGTATTTTTTGCATAGTTTTTGTAGATATAATATATACCACAATAATTTTGACTATATTATGTAAAGAGTAGTTTAAATTAAGTATTGACACAATTTTTCTCAAACTTTATATTAAAGGTTGCTTTTGAACTAAGTAATATAAAAGAATTAAATAGATGTAAACTTCTAAACATTAGGTTAAGTGGCAATTTTTGCAGTTACTTAAGAATAATGTGAGGGGGGAGGGAAAAAAAAGAATAATGTGAGTTTCAATATTATATGCACTTTGGTATATTACAAGATTCCAAGAAAATCTCTGTCCTTTTATTTTTATGGAGTTAGAATTTTCTCTTTCACTTTATAGACTAATGATCCTAACAGAATGACAAAGGCAAAGTCACTGACTTTCTATAAATGCCTTTAAATTATTTACTTGGATCTGTAATTTTCAAATTAGGTATAGAAACTAACTGGCTCACTATCTTTCAATGCCTATTGCTTACTTAGCATTTTGTTCTCAAATACATTATAATATTGATTTCTATTTCATCTACAAAAATTATCTAATTTATAGGCTAGTATCATTCTTGTTTTATAATTAAGTTCAAAGAGGATATTGACAAAATTAGAGTGAATTAGTTATGATATAAAGATATATCATATCTTATGACAGAAAGATATAACTGGAAGGAGATAAAATTCCACACAGATCACTAAATTGATTACACATAAATACCTGAAGGTATACTGCAATATATGAAATGTTTATATTGCTGATACCTTTAAATTCTTATTTTCCTCAAGATATAATGACTTAAAATTTGGAAAGCAATTCATAGACCAAAAAGCCAAATCTTCAATAACTGTCTCCAAAGATTCCGGGGGTGGGGGGTGGGCATTAATGTTGAAATGGGACATCTCATCGCAGAGTAAGCTAAGTCAAATTCATAACAGCCTTTTCCTCAGTCCATCTCTCCAATGACATTTGAATTCACATTTCATTTGGAAGTTTTGTAAAGTTATCCCAAAACCCAAAGCACATTTAAACTAATAATACTGTCACATGAACATCTGACTTTGCTGGATATTTTCTGAAGTCTTTAGGAGGAAAAAAAAATCAGGCTGCTTAAGGAATAAGTAATCTTTCTCTTCAATGTGGAGCATGATAGGAGGCTAATTGTTATAATAATCACTTTATGTTGGAATATAGATCCTCTCTGAATGGTTTATGCATTTTGATAAAAATTCGGTGTTTCAGGAATAAACATTACAAATCAGTTCTTCTAATAGAAATTACGTGTAATTTTTTAAGAGTACTAGATATTGAAAGATCAATGATCTGGATTTTTTTGTATAAAAATGGCACTGTTAACAATGGATTCTTGGAAGATGGTAGAGTAGGAAGCATCAGGAATCTGTTTCCCCACCTAGACAACAATTGCATTGGTAGAGTCTGTCTAATGTGACTATTTTGGAATTCTACAGTACATTGAAGAATAACAATTCCAGGGGAAGACTTACAGGATAAACTGCAGTTAATTTCAGTAAATTTCAGCTCTTAGTACAATAGTAGCGACCCAATATCCACCCCTCAGCCATGTTGCAGGCAGTTGTAAGCACTTCAAGGGGTTCCTTGCACACAGCTTGTGGAAGCCACGGGTGGGCAGAAGGATCCTGACTTTTAAATAACAGAGACCTATGATCTGATGGCTGACTGTGACTTCTGATCTTAGAGGTGCAGAAAAAGAGGCAGGTGGCCGTTGTTGATGTACCTGCCTCCACTGTTGCAAGCCCCACCCTTTCTGGCTGACATGATTTCCAGGAAATTTAAATGACCAGCATTTCTTTTATGTTTCCCCCTTCATTTTTTTTTTCCTTTTTCTCCTTTTGAAAGCCAGACATTAACGACCAGGATAGGATATTCAAACGAAACTGCATACATGAGGAAATTAAAAAGTCATTTACATGCCTAGGGAAAGGTACAGGTTCAGAAAAGACCTTAACTTTACACTTCAGGCCCATCCTTGGCTAGTGGCAGCCTACAACAATCCAAACAAACAAACCAACAAACAAAAACAAAGCCCAGCAGACCCTGAGGAAGGGGGAGAATCTGACTTTCAGAGTGATCATATTATTAGTTTCAAATGTCCAGTTTTCAATGAAAAATCACAAAACATATAAAGAAGCAGGAGAGTAAGGCCCATTTAAAGGATAACAATAAATTAACAGAAACTGTCACTGAAGAAGACCTGGTGACAGATCTATTAAACAAAGATCTTAAAACAAGTGCCTTAAAGATGCTCAAGGAACAACAAAAACAACAACAACAAAAAATGTGTGTGTGTGTATATGTGTGTATATATATATATATATATATATATATATATATATATATATGAAGAAGGTCAAGAAAACAATGGATGAACAAAATGGAAATATTAATAAAAATAAACAAAACCTAAAAAGAAACCAAAAAGAAATTCTGGAGCTGAATAGTACAAAAGGGAAAATGGAAAATTCACTAGAGGGATTCAAAGGGCAGGCAGAAGAAAGAATCAGCAAACTTGCATTAGGGAAATGGAAAATATTGTCTGAGAAACAAAAAGAAAAATGATTGAAGAAAAGTGACCAGAGTCTAAAGGACCTGTGGGACTACATCAAGAAGGTGAACATACACATGGTGGGATTCCCAAATGAGTATATACACAGAAAGGGGCAAAGGGAAACACAATAGAAATAATGGCTGAAAACTCCCAAAATTTGATAAAAGACTCAGAAATAAACATCCAAGACACTCAAAGAACTCTGAGTAAGAGGAACTAACTCAAACCAAGAAACAAAATCAAACTTTCAAAAGCCAAACACAAAAAGAAAATCTTTAAAACAACAAGAGAGAAGGCACACATCATATATGAGGAAACCCCAATACGATCATAAGTAGATTTCTCATTAGAAACTTTGGATGTCAGAAGTCAGTGGGCAAAATTAAGAGAGAAATTAAGTAATTCTCAGATAAACAAAAATTAAGGGTGTTCATTATCACTTGACCTGCTCTGCAAGAAAGGCTAAAGGGAGTCCCACTCGTTGAAACAAAAGGACACTAGACAATTACTCCAAGCTATATGAAGAAATAAAGATTCAATAAAGGTAAATACATGGGCAATTTTAAAATTCAACATTAGTGTAATAATGACAGTATATAACTCCACTTTCTATTTTCTACATAATTTAAAACACTAATCAATATATTTTTAAAGATAATTATTAGTCTAAAATCTAGTTCTTATTGTAACTTTGGTTTATAAGTGCATGTTTTGTTTTCTACATAACTTAAGAGACTAACACATTTAAACGAAGTATTAGTTTAGGTTTTGGGACACACAATGTATGTAGATGTAATTTTGTAACATCAACAACTGAACAGGCTGGGATGAAGATGTAAAAGAGCAGGTTTTGTATGTTCCTGAAGTTAAACCAGTGTAACTTGAAATTAGAGTGCTATAACTTTAATGTGCTATAAATGTAATCAACATGGTACCTACAAAGAAAACAGCTACAGAATACACACAAAAAAAAAAAAATGAGAAAGGAATTTAAATACTTAAATGTAAAAATTTAAATGTTATTAAAAAAAACTCACTAGCAAAAAAGATGTAATAGCATATAACAAAGCTATAAGACATATGAAAAACAAATAGCAAAATGACAAAAGTCCCTCCTCATCAGTAATTACTTTAAATGTAAATGGAGGAAACTGTCCAATCAAAAGACACTTTGTCAGAATGGTTTAATGACATGATCCTATTATATACTGTCTACAAGAGATTCGCTTTAGAAAAAAAATATTTGTAAGTCATATTTCTGATGAGATTAATACCCAGATATATGGAGAAATCCTAAAACTCAATAAAAAACAAACAACCCAATTCAAAAATGAAATAATTTGAGTAGCCATTTATCCAAACAAGATATACAAGTGCCAATAAGCACATGGAAAGTGTCTCAACATCACTAATCACCAGGGAAATGCAATCAAAACTGTAATGAGATACAACTTCTTCACACTATGAGGATAGCTCCTATCAAAAACAAAAACAGAAAATAATTGTCAAGGAAGTAGAGAAATTGAAATGCTGTTTACCATTTGCAAGGATGTAAAACAGCACAGCTGCTTTAGAAAATAGTATGGTGGTCCTCAAAAAATAAACGACATTACCAGGTGATCCAGCAAATCCACTTCTGAGTATATACGCTCCAAAACTGAATGAAGGGTCTTGAAGAGCTATTTGCACACCCATGCTCATAGCAGCATTATTCTCACTAGCTAAAACATGGAAGTAACCCAAGTGTTCATTGACGGATGAAAAGGTATGCAAAATGTAGTACACACATACAATGGAATATTATTCGGTCTTAACAAGGAAGGACATTCTGACATGTGCTACAACATGGATAAACCAGGACATTATACTAAGTTAAATAAGCCAGCCACAATAAGATACATACTATATGAATCCACTTACATGAAGTACTTCGAGTATAGTCAAAGCCATAGAGACAGAAAACAAAATGGTGTGCTGGGGCTAAGGGAAGAGGAAAATGGGGAGTTATAGTTAAATGTATATAGAGTTTCAGTTTTACAAGATGAAAATAGTTTTGGAAATAGATGTTAGCAATGGTAGCACAATGTTAGGAATGTATTTAATACCCCCAAACTGTACACTTAAAAATTGTAAATTTTATGTTCTGTGTATCTTACCACTATAAAAAAACTGGAACAGCATTGTACTGTTTAACCCTTTGAATTCTTTCCCATATTTTAATATTGTATCTGTGAACAAATCCAGAGCTCCATATCCTGTGTTTCAGTCCCTTTCTCCATATCATACATTTAATTGAAACAATATGCTATTATTGCAAATTGAATGCCATGACAAGAACAGAAATAACTGGTTTGTGAGAAGAGCCTTCAAAACACTGCAAAGCAGTTTAAAATCTCCGCGCTTAAAAAAAAAAAAAAAAAAAAAAAAAAAAAAAAAGGTAAGAAGGGAGCTTCTTGAAAAGTATGTTTACAGAGAAGACTTGCAAGATATTTTTAACAATGAAAAAGATTTAACTGTTTCCTCCTGTAACAATTCACTAGATCCTTTAAATACTACCTTCCTTTACCATAAAAAAAAAGTGTGAGAACTGGTATATGGTACTTTAAGTAAAATCATATCCAAAGAAATACCTGTATATAAAAAAAAAGTGTGAATATTATGCTCTTGAAGAGTCAAATACATTTTTCACAAAAACAATTTAGTTCAAGCTGTCTTCAATGTAGTAAAAATACTAATTGTAGGTGTATGACAAAAATGTACTCCACTTCTAACTAAAAAATCATTTTACCAATAAGATTTGATGTAATAAGATGCTTGAAATTAAGTACTTTAGAACTGTAAAATATAATCTTCATTCTTAAAGAAAATAAATGCATCACGTGGAATACTTCAACCAGGAAAAAGACAGGTAAACTTCTGATATAAATCTCAAACCTCATGGTTTCATTAACTCTGTACTCATTTGTAATTTTATTTTCTTTATTATATAGACATATTTAACAATCAAAACCAAAGATTTTATAGAGATCTACTGAACATTTGTTTTTCCAATGTTCTTTGCAGTGGTATGCTGTTTTATCTAATGAATAAGGAACAGTATTAGGGAACAACATACAGGCATTGCTAGGGGATTACCCTACGAAATATTTCATAAAGTGGAAAACGGTGCTTTTAGAACTTCAGACTAGACTAGACCACAGAAAATGCGACATGTGTCTCCTTAGGAAAATGGAAATATGTTTAAGCTATTTATTAGATGTAAGTGTTGCAAAAAGTACCCAATTTCCTTCATCTATCAAGATCTGTAACATAATTATAGTTTTTGACTTTAAGTCAAACACTTGTGGGAAATCAACATTCAAGCACTATTTTAAGTCATAACTTTAAGTGATAGACAATAAATCTTACAAAAATGACTAAAGTTGTGTACGCTTGCTATTGTGAGTTTTATTCTTAAGAAAAAAAGCAATAATATTTTAAAATTTTTAAATTCCTGTTAGGTAGCTCTCTGCATCCTCATTTTAAAGATGAGGAGACTGAGAATCAGAAAAGTTAGATGAATTACCCAATCACATAGCTGGAAAGTAAATAAGTTGGGACCCGAATCTAGAACTTTCTGGATTCAAAAACCTATAATTTTTATACTAATAAATTGTGCCTATATTAAAAGCTCAATCTATTCCTAAGACAAAGATTCTGCTTTTAGAATCACACGTGCTAATAAAGGAAACAATGAATGCCTTCAAACTATGTATTTAATTAATCTCTTTAGACAGTTTGATTTAATGACATGATATGTAGCAGTCATCTTTTGAAGAAAAAAGAAAAAAAAAAACAGCTGGAAAGAGCTGATAACTTAAATGAGTCGTGGGCCATATTAAAAGAGATGACAGAGAATACACACAGTATGGTCCTTTTTTAATCTATTGAAAAATGATGTAAAAAGTCAAAATACGTCCAGTACAAATGCTCATTTATGGCACTTGATATAAAGCAATTAACCACAGAGCCCATGTTAAAAAACAAAACCAAAAAAGTTGAGTTTGAAAAAATTCTACTACATACCTAGCTGATGTGTGAAGAAGAATAAGAAGAAAACATAAGTATCTAGATTCCTAGAGATCCTCCAATATCATTTCATATCTTAAGTCTTAAAGTTAAACTTTATATAAATATTGTTTATTTTTTCAATAAAATATTAATAAGTTTTCCTTCCTTTAAAATAATTTCTAAAACAAATTGTCAAAACATTTTTATGTTTGAATTCTGATTTGTAGGTATGCAGATGGGTGTTTGTTTGCTGAGCTCTATGTGCTTTTCATGGTTTTTACAAAATGTTCATGATTTAATGGTGAAGTAATTTAAAACTATTTTCTAGGTCCAGAATTTGAACAAAATACATACAGTGTACATCAAAATCATTATTATAAGAATTCATATATCCACGTTCATTTAAAGATGTTACCCTCTATTTAAACATATTATTTACCTTATGTTTTATGCTTCATTAAGGAGTCAGCTTCAGACAATCAGATATGAGAGGCTATAAGACATCTTTTTTATGAGCCCATTTTAAACAAAAAATTAAGAAACTAAGTCTCAAAATGGTTCAGAAAGTCACTGTGGGACTCTACTTGGAGCTTGGAAAGTCTGTTATATTCTTAATGAGATGCTGAGGCCAGCTCTCCCATCACGATTCTTACTTCTAGCATTTTTGGTATAAAATGTATGAGGTCAGACAATTAAGTTTGCGAACTCATCCTAGAAAAAGTGCTGCATACCTCATTGCTGAATGTCACTATAGTCACTTTTGAAGTACTCTTCTTGGGAAGCTATGCACTAATGCCAGTACCTAGTCCACCTTTCAAAGCAATTTTGGAATTCTTTCTGGAATGGCCATCAGAGCTGTGGTCATATTACACTTGATGTCCTGAACGACATCAAAATGTCTTCCTTTCAATATTTCCTTTATCTTCGGGTAAAGAAAGACATCATTGGGGGCCAGATCAAGTGAGTAGTGAGGGTATTCCAATACCATTATTTATTTGCTGGCTAAAAACTCACAGACAGTGCCATGTGAGCTGGTCTATTGTCATGATGCAAGAGCCATGAATTATGGGCAAAAAGTTCAGGTCATCTACTTTTTCACACGGCCTTTTCAGCACTTCCAAATAGTAAACTTGGCTAACGGTTTGTCCAGTTGGTACAAATTCAAAATGTGTAATCCCTTTGATATCAAAAAAGGTTAGCAACATCATTGCAACAAATCCGCAAACTTAATTGTCAGAACTTACGCCTCTTTAACCAATTCTCATCTTTTTATATTTTCCCAATTTCTTTTCCTGTGACTAATCTCTCCCACACCTTTATACAACAGCTATTGTTCTCCATTCTGCCCACCTAGTTCCATTAATCTCATTCCATTAATATTTTCAACATTGCCCAACCGGAGATTTATTTTTTTCACATACCAAGACCTACTGCAACAAGAAACAGGGAATTAACATCATTTAGCTCCTTAAAACAATGCAAACCATTAGTCCTCCATCATAGAGTAAAACTGCATCTTCTGATACCTTTGCCATCTGGCTATAGCACACCCTTGTCGGCCTTGTCATTGTCACTGACCACCTCCTCACCAGTCAACCAATTCATTGAATCAAGTGGAACCTGGTTCAGAATCTTTCTCTTTATCTCAAGTCCTGCCATCATCCTGAGTGATGTAGTTGATAGATACATGTTGATGATTTATTACAAGACACACAGGTCGATGACTTATCTATCATATTAACGACAGCCATTGGCTTTCTTAATCCCAATGTCCACTACCTCCACTAAATCCACGGCCGATAACTAGTCCCTGATATCACATGTACACACACTACATGAACGATCTTGAAATCTATTACCTCTCAACATAAGTCTTTCAAGAACCCTGAAGACTCACTGTATCACATCTGTTCTTCAGCCACATAGAGACTTCCAATTTCCTAATCACTGAGTCAGTGGAGGTTCTTTTTTACTGAAACAGTGCTAACTGGCAGAGCAATAGGAGGTGAATCAAAAGTTACATTTTGTATGTGTTTTGTTTCAGATATCTATTAAAATGCAAGTGGAGAAGTTAAGTAGGCAATTGAATATATGAAAGCAAAGCTTAAGAGAGAGATATAAAGTGGAGACATGCATTTGAAAGCCATCAACATACCTTTAGGAAATAAAGACCTGAGACTCCACATGATCATATAAGCAAAGGAAGAGAAAAGAAACCTGAACAGAACTCAAAGGAAATCCAGTATTAATTAGAAGAAGAGAAACAATCAAGGATAAGTTAGAAGGTGCTATCATTGATACAGGAGGAAAACCAAGTAAGAATAGCACTATAATTACAAAAAGCAAAACGAAGAGCTTTGCAATAATTGGGAATGGTCAACTGTATGGAAAGCTACTCAGAAAATTAGTCATATAAAGATAGATAAGTATCCTTGTCCTATGTTTAGTAACATGGACATTGTTGATTATTTGAATAAAATCTATTTCAATATAGTTAGTGAGAGTGTATGCCAGATTGAAATGGGTTAAAGAGTGAATGGGAGGTAAGTGGAGACAGTTTCAACATATTTCAAAAGAATTAGCCTGGCATACAGTCCCTGTATTTTCTCTCCCTCATTAAGCTAGAAACCCCTAAAAGGGAGGGCTAAAGTCTGACTTTTCGTCAAATTTTATAGTAGTCCGCAATGCCTGGCACAGGGTCTTTCATGTAATAGATATTCAATATTTCTTTGTTGAGCTATAGTGGTAGAACCAGAATGTTGAAACCTAATCTTGTAAATCAATTAGTGATGGTAGCTTTTAAAAATCCAACATGCCTCCCCAGATATATGGAATCAGAATCTCTGGCTTTAGGAACTGGAATTATTCCATTAACAATATTTTCTAGCTTCTTTTATAGTTAGGTTTAGTAAAAAATAATGTAAATAGAAGTGGGATATGTTTCATTTCCAGCACAAGGGGTTAAGAACCAAGTGAGCCTCTGCCTGGTTTTTATTTCCCTCTGATGTCTGCATGCACATGAGACCCTATGTGACAATGAATCCAGAAGATGCAAGAATCCTGGATCCCTATGTGAAGAGATTTTGCTAACACCCCAGGAATATATTACCCTAAGAGTTATTACCTAGGTAATAAATAACTTTAGAAAAAATTACCTTCGAGAATCCTGGTTCTCAAAAGAATGGTCCCAGAAAAGCTGTATCATTAGCTCCTATAAACTGGAGTAGGGATTAGCAATCTGTTTTAACAAGCCTTCCAGGTGACTAATGCATGCTAAAGTTTAAGAATCACTGGTATAAAAGGATATACTTTGTTGTGGCTTACACCTATGTCATTGCCCTATATTCGCTACAAAAGGAAGACAATGAACTACACAGACTATTTCACTCAGTCTGAATTCTTATCTTTAATTCCTTTAATCTTATTGATGTTTCCTAAGGCTTTTTACTGTCAATATCGTGCACTCGCTTTTCCTAAACAGGCCTTTTAAAGAGGAATTTAAAGATCCAATACCCATGCAGAGTGATCATCAATTGTCGACAGATTTAGCATTCATTAGGATCTGATCTGCAATTGCTTTCTCTAAGGTATCTGTTTATAGTTAAAGAACCATGAATTTTTATTCTTGCCACTTAATTTTACTTTGCCTCATTCTCTACCATACGTTCCATGATGGTGGCTTACCATTCTTAAGAGATTCCTGTAGCCAAGTTTCCCTTACACTTAGAGGAATACCTGCTTCCTTGTCAGTCTGAGATGGGAAATAACCTCTTTAAAAAGCCAGAGGTATGTGATCAGCAAGTTATCAAAGGTTGAAAACCTGATGAATTAGAAGTGGTCATTTGTAATGTTCCTTTGTGGTCATTATTCTGTTAACATGTGTTTTTAATTTATGTGAATCTATAGATGCAATGAGTATTATTTTAAAATAAGGAAATATTTTTCTTCTAATTAAATTCTCCAAAAATGTGATGTGCTTCCTCTTGCAGATAGGAAGTATCTCCTGAGGCTGGAATAGACCAGAACTTACATATTATTATAAAAAGATGTTTTATAGGAAAGTTTGATAGCCCCTCTGAGTCTGAAATATTTACTTCTCAAATTACATTTCAAAACAATTTTATACTTCCAGGTTCTAATAAAATGACAAGCAGTAAAGGATCCTCATTCCCTCCACCAAAATCAAATATACAGAAGCTTCAGAAAAGTACAGGTAACAGGTACCAACATAAAACCCAGAAATCTTGGGGGAGATAGGGGTTGGTTGTACAAGGTAGCTGGAATGTTGAAGGTGGTCAGGTGTGGCATATCAACGCATCTGTAGAAACAGTCAAAATCCTCCCAGGGGTTTATAGAGCCTTCTGTAATTGATTCCTCTGTTAAATTTCAGATCTCAGACCCTGTACTCATCCTCTTGTTCACTGGCATCTAGTTACCCCGGCATCCTTGCTTCCATGCACGTTCCCATGCCAGGAATCTTCATCTTATTCTTCCTTGGGCTAAGATAATCTCTCTCTCACACACAAGCACATGACTGGCTTTTTCTACTGCTTCAGGTCTCTGCTCACATGGCACCTCAGTGAGACCTTCTTTGATCTCACTACTTAAAATTGCAGACTCTGCCTCCACTGCCTTTCGTCCTTCCCTGGTTTATTTTATTATTATTTGTTTTTGTCATAATACATATCACTATCTGTTACACTGTGTACATTAACTATTTATTTATTTTTCATTTTATCCCCCAATCTAGAATACAGATTCCATGAGGCAAGGGACTGTGTATTATATTCATCAAAAAATAACTTAATAGTACAGATTAAAGTGTTTGTTGCATATTAGGTAATGCATAAAAATTTATTCTACCGTGTTTCCCCGAAAATAAGACCTAGCCAGACCCGATATTTATTATATTATATTACATTATATTATATTATATTCCCAGTCTTATAGTAAAATAAGACGGGCTCTTATATTAATTTTTGCTCCAAAAGACGCATTAGAGCTGATGATCCAGCTAGGTCTTATTTTCGGGGAAACACGGTATTAATAAAATGTGATTGTATGATTGGATATTTAAAAGCTATCACCAATAATATTAATAGACTAATAACACTAGTGCAAAATATTTAAACTACATTACTATACTAAGGTATTGAGTCAAAATTGTTCAGAGATCCACAACTCTGCCTTTGAGTTCACTTCGTAGATAGATAGCTTTGACAAAGCAGTGAAAACTTGAAAAGAATGTTCTAAGAAGTTTCATGTTCTAGAGTCCCATTTCCTCAGAAAAACTTTTATTTCTCTAAATGCAATTACAGGTTTATGTGTAAATACTTAATAAATGCAGGTCCTTCTTGAATTAAAATATAACAAATAAAGCAGGAGAAATAATCATAGTTCAGTGATGCTTATATAAATTTTCAAATATGCTATGAACCCAAGCAAACGGGTTTTTTTCTGTAGAAGTTGCAAATACAAGTTTAGCACCTTCTGTAGAGATACTTCAGTGAAACCCAGAAACTGATCAGATTATAATCTGAAGGGGAAGAGCTCCCGGAAGTTATTTAATTTGGAAATAGGCAAAGCTAGCATGGAAATAAACTATTTATATATAGTAGGAAATACGGCATATTCTATAATTCGAGAAAGTATATGAATATAATTTTTGAAGCTGAATGTGTCACATAAAATTACAAAGGAATGAATGAAAAAAAGAAGAAAGAATATCATTAGGTAGCCTCCTAATGACAACTGAAGGCTACTTGATCCTACAGCCTTTTGATGGTATTTTGAGGCATTTGATAAATAAATTAATGTCAACATATTAGTTTTATGATATATATACACAAATGAATTAGTGAATATTCAAATACAAACATGATCATTTTAAACTTTTGAAGGGGGAATTGCTTACAAAAATGACACTTGCTGAATAAGAGACTCTGACAGGTAAACAAAATGGGAGGTAAAAGATTTATCACAATGAAATAAATGTAGACTGTAAAAGTACTATAGACTGAGCAGCACCTCAGAGCTAAGGATGAGATTGAACGGCTTTTAATAGCAAGTTGCCCTACACAACCAGTGTAGTAATCGTCGTTCACAACTGAGCACCAGCATTACATAAGATTCACCATACTCAGGATGAAACTGTATAATATGTGCCAAAACGTGTATTTATCTTTGGCATACTTTAGCCTCATGAATTACTATTAATTAGATAGAATTTCTTCCAACTATTTGTCTTTAGCATGAACAAAAACAGTATCTATACTGTTCTTGAATATAAATTAAATTAGTTATCACGATTCAATAAGAGTATATTTTCTTTACTCATTCTGTAGAAAAAAATATCTCAATGTTCAGTAAGGATCAGGAAGTGTCAAGGAAGTTGCTCTACATGTTGTTTGCAGAAGAGAGAGACTTCCTGTAGCTTTTCTGCCATTGTAAAGGAGGCATGCCAGCTGTTGACAGGAGAATGAATAGGTTCAGTCAGGCCTGACATGCATCCTATTTTCCGAAACTGTGTTCATTGGATCTGTCATCAACAAATTTTCTGGACACCCTTTTTTATTGTTGGCAAACTTTGTTTTATTCCTCTAACTGCAATTAGAGAGCTACATGCTATACAGAATAATGACTCTGTGGTATCATTTTCCTTCTTAAAAAAAAAGAAAATAAATATTTCCACATTGAATTGAATGGTAATATGGACTTTCTGGCTTTTTTCTTTGTATGGGAATCATCATATTTTGAGATGCTGCACCCAGAATAATTTTTTCTTTTATTTTAACATGTACTACACATACCTCTACAAAGTAAGTAAATACTTAACTGTAAAAATTGCACCACCTGCTAGGATCATCCACAAAGTTTAATGAAATCTGTTAGGCCTTCAGAACTGTAAATAGTCAGCAAAGAACACATAAACTGCTACTGTCTCCAAAGATGACTATCTTACATATAGGAGTCATACAGGTAATAAATACGTGATCAACAATATACCAGTGCCTTATATTTGAAGACTAATTGTTTTATAAATACATTTCCATATATATTATATCATTTGATTTTAATAATATTCCATGGAAATAATATTCCATAGAAAGATGTCACTCATGTAAATGTTCTAGAAACAACTGTTATAGAAATAAATGTCAAACCACTTTCATCATTTTCATTTCAGAGAGAACATTTTCATCTTTGACTATAAAGTAAGTCATCTGCTAATCTCAATACTGTTTAGAAGAATTGGGTACATATGCTATACAGCTACTAATTTCAGAAGCTTTAACATACCTGACAGTTTACCACAGTATACTCTAGACATGACATTTTTGTAGGTATATGAAATATTTAGACCTCATAGCAAGTACCAAATAAACGCAAGTTCCAAACTTTTCCCTCCGCTCCCAATTCCTCAAAAACACTAATTTATTTTAAATAATTCAAGTGACAACTCTGTGTGTTAACTGGCAAGATACAATAAGATAATGCAAAATACACTTAGCTTGCTTATTATTATAAATATTATAAAAGGTTATATATGAGTGTGCATATATATATATATATATATATATATATGCCAAAGATTACAAAATACTATACATAGATTTTAAATTCCTGTTCTACCTTAGGCAAATTACTTTTCTGGGAGGAGGGTATCCTCAGTGTTGCAGACAAAACTCTAAGATGACTCACTAAGATTCTTTGCTTCTAGTGCATGTAGAGTTTCTCCCAGTTATTCAGACACTAAACTAGGGTTGCTGTGAAGGAGTATTTCTAACATAATTAAGATCCTGAATCTATTTATCTTAAATTAGGCAAATTAGCTGAGTGCGTGTGTGCCCTAATTACATGGACTTTAATAACAAACAGCTTACTCTGGCTAGTAGCAGAAAGATAAATCAGGGATTCTAATATGGGAAGAACTGGCATGCCATTGCTAGCTTAAAAATGGATGGGACTACATGGCAATGAATACAGAAAGCCACTAGTAGATGAAAGAAGCCTCTGACTGTCCAAGTTCCAAGAAAGTGTGGTCCTGTCATTCAACCACAAGAAACTCTTCCATCCCTGAAAATTAACATGGAAGCAAATGTTTTCTTACAGCTACCAGACAAAAATCCAGCCCAGCAAAAATACATTGAAAAGATTATATACCATGATCAAGTGGGGTTTGTTCCAGGGGCACAAGGATGGTTTAATATGCAAGTCAATTAGTGTGATACCACATAAACAAAATAAAGAATAAAAATCATATCAATAGATAACAGAAAACGTATTTGACAAAATACAACATCCATTAATGATTAAAACACTCTATAAAATAGGTATAAAAGGAAAGTACCTCAACATAATGAAGGCCATATGTGACAAATCCTCAGCTAATATCATACTTAATGGTGAAAAACTGAAAGCTTTTCTTTTAATCTCAGGAACAAGACAGCAATGCCCCTTGTCACCACTGTTGTTCAACACAGTATTGGAAATCCTAGTAAGAGCAATCAGGTAAGAGAAAGAAAAGAAATAAAAGGCATCCAAATTAGGAATGAAGATGTTTAATTGCCACTTTTTGCAGATGACATGATTCTTCATATAGAAAACCCCAAAGACTCCACCAAAAAACTATTGGAAACAATAAACAAATTAGTAAAGTTGCAGGATACAAAATCCATGTACAAAAATTGATTGCATTGCTATATACTAACAATGAAATTTCAGAAAAAAAAAAATTCCTTTTGTAATTGCAACAAAAAGAATAAAATACCTAGGGATAATCTTAACCAAGGATTTGAAGGACCTATACACTGAAAATTGTAAGACATTATTAAAAGAAGTTGAAGACACAAAGAAATGGAAAGATATTCCATGTTCATGGATTGGAAGAATCAACATGGTTAAAATGGCTATATTACCCAAAGCAATATACAGATTTAATGCACTCCCCATTAAAATGCCATGGCATTTTTTCAAGAAATAGAACAAAAAACTATCAGATATGTATAGAATCACAAAAGACCCTGAATAGCCACAGCAATTTGCACAAAAAAGCTGGAGGTATCACACTCCTTGGCTTCAATTTATACTACAATGTGACAATAATTAAAACAGCATGGTATTGTCAGAAAAACAGACACACGGAACAATGGAATAGAATTGAGAGCTGAGAAATAAACCCACATATATAGGGATAAATAATTTCTGACAAAGGAGCCAAAACATACAGTGGAGAAAAGAAAGCTTGTTCAATAAATGGTGCTGGAGAATTGGAAAGCCACGTGCACAAGAAGGAAACTAGACTGCTACCTGTCATCATATACCAAAATTAACTGAACAGTGTTCAAAGACCTAAACATAAGACTTGAAATGATAAATTGCATACAAGAAAGGATAGGTACTAAATTTATGGACCCTGGGTTCACAGAAGAGTTTATGATTTGACCTAAAAGGCAAGGGAAATAAAGGAAAGGAAGTAAATGAATGGGACTATATCAAACTAAAAAGTTTCTGCAAAGCAAAAGAAACCATCAACAAAATAAAGAGGCAATCAACTAAATAATAGAAGATATTTGCAAAAACACCTCCGATAAGGGGTAATAGCTAAACTATATTAAAAAAAAAAAAAAAAAAAACTTGTACAACTCAACTACAGAAAAACACACAATCCAATAAAAAAATGGGCAGAGGACCTCAGCAGACACTTCTCTGAAAAAGACATACAAATGGTCACCAGATATATGAAAAGATGCTCAACTTCCCTAGCTGTAGGGAGATTATAATCAAAACCACAATAAGATACCACCTCACACCTGTTAGAATGGCTATTATCAATCATCAAGACAATAACAAATGTTACAGAAGTTATGGACAAAAAGGAACCTTCATACACTGCTGGTGGGAATGTAAATTGGTATAGCCACTATGAAAAACACTACCAACATTCCTGAAAATACCAAGAATAGAATTACCATATGACCCAGCAATCCTTCTTCTGGATAGCGACTCAAAAAATCTGAAAACATTTAATCACAAAGTTGTATGTACCCCTATGTCCACTGCAGCATTATTCACAGTGGCCAAGATATGGAAACAACTAAAGTATCCTTTGATAGATGACTAGATAAAAAGATACGGTATATATATATATACAATGGGATATTACTCAGCCATAAGAAAAGATGCGATACTGGCATTTGTGACAACATGGATGGATCTTGATATTATCATGCTAAGCAAAATCAGTCAGACAGACTTTACTCAAACATGGGATGTAAAACTGAAAGCAACAAACAAGCAAGACAAACAAATAAACAAACAAAGAAAACTCATAGACCCACGAAACAATTTAGTGGTTATCAGAGGGTAAGGGGGTTATGGTAGAAGAGGGTAAATGGGGTCAAATACATGGTAATGGAAGGAGAACTGACTCAAAGTGGTGAACACCCAATGTAAGATATAGATGATGTATTATAGAATTATATACTTGAAGCCTAGATAATTTTACTAACCAATGTTACCACAATAAATTTAATTTTTAAAAACCATATTAAGGGGAAAACCTGCAATTTTGAAAATGAATTAAAAATTAGTTTTGTGAATAATAGCTTGGTCTTCTTAAGCTGTCATATAAAGTATGTAAATATTTAAAGCTTCAAGATCCTAGCAAGCATGTGAATTCAGTAAACAAAAAATTTACAAAAATATTTTGGATGAAAAAATACTAGTAATTGACAGTTCTGATTCTCATATTTTACAATACTGTCTATTTTTTTCATCCTGGGAATTTTTTCTTCTAAAGAAGCTTGATTTGCAGAGAATCCTGTCACCAATTTTCACTACAAAATTAATAATTTGCTAATATATTATACCATCAAAATACTCATATGAAAGTAATACATAATCTAACTATACTCGTACATTAAAAGATATAGGGCCCAAAGAGTTAGGTAACTTATCTAAACCACATTCCTTGTCAAAACCATTCCTATATTTGTAGTTCAAAGTTAAGGTCAGATCCAAGTACAGAAATTAATCATTCCAAAGTCAATAATGTAAGTCATCACTTGCTGTTAGAACATCAAATGTATTCTGGCATGGGATGCCTTTCCTGCACTTGATGAATAGACTCAGCCACTATACTGACAACACAGGGCATATTTTAGAACTGGGAAGAAATAATTTTTTGGCCTTGTAGAAGCAAAATACCTATTTTATAAATAGATATGAAGTTTCAAGTGATTTGACTTTATTATTTTAACTACCACATACGTCACAACTAAGTATCTGCATTTCAAATGTGTTACTTTATCCTCTTTCTGTGAAGTTTCTATTGCCTTGCAAATGACTAAGATTCTTTTGGATCTTAAATTTACATTATTCTCAGCTGTAGGTCACGAATGGCATTCTTTCTATACTCTAAATATATCACCCTCCTCAATTTTACTCAGAAAGGAATGCTTTATATTATCTTGAATTTTAGGAGTAACTCACTGTAAAGTGATTTATAAAACACAGGATTCAGAACTCTTAGAGCTGGCCCACATTTTGATAATGAGCTTAAATCCATAGATCTAATATGAAATTCCCAAAGTGCCACAACCTCGTATTACCTCATATTCATCCAATTAAAATTCATGTCTCTCTCATCTCTCATCCAGTGCTCCAACTGCCCTTGTTTAAGTGTCTACTAACCTACTACTATTGTCACGTCTTGCCGTGCACTGATGTAGTGCTTATATGTTTCTCTTCTCCATTAAGAAGCCTTCCTTTGAAGTAAAAAAATGTTTCCTCCATCAGCTTTTGTCCTTCATATTTATCTGTGCATACTAGTACGTACTTAATGTCTAATATGTTAAATTCATATTTGTATGACTATGTTAAAGAGAGCCTTATTTGAAATGAATTTAGTTTTGCATGATTCCTAAAAAGTTTTATTTTTCCCCATGTAGGAGAAAGCCTAAATACATGATACGGACATTGTTTCTGGTTTCATTGAAATTATAGTCTACAAGTGAGTCTAAGACAAACATACGCATTCTCAAATACATAATAAAAGGTGATATATTCCATATGTGATATTTGAACTAAGCTTTATAGAATTTAAAGGGGTTCAGAGTTTATGCGCAGATGAGAGACTCGTTTGGAAGAGCATTTGAACTGGACCTTGAAAAATAGGTAGAATTAGGACATTTACAGAGTACAAGAAGGACACGTTGGGAAACGAACAAAGTAAGAAAGGCATAGAAATAGAAAAATGTGAGGTCTGCAGTGATAGAAATATTTCATCTAGCTGGAGACTGCGGTTCATGAGAAGGTAAAGAGATAAACAAACGGTAATTGAGTAAGTTGGAGCCAGAATGAAGATAATAAATAATATCTGACTAACTCAATTATTTTTAGGATAAATTAATTTTACTTACATCTCTAAAACATAAAATAATATGAATTGACTGGCTTTCCTCATTAGTTACATACTGAAAATTTGGTAAAGAAAGAGATCAATAATGGGACAATATGTTAGGTAGTCACTAAAGAATAAAAGTAAGAAGCATTTCAGGTGTGTATGTGCTTGTATATGACATTTCAGTGTTCCTAGTAGAATTATATTTGGGGGGTGGGTAGAAAAATTAGAATTATATATAATCCCCCCTTGCTATGATTTGCAAAGGAAAATAGTAGCTCTTACAGAAAAAAAAAAAACAAAATTACTCTTATTATTACTAAGCTTGGTAGAAATGTGCACCCATTGGAAGCATACAATCACTTTTCCAGCCCAGGGATTCCTTGGTTTATTATATATTGCCTACACCATACTGTGGCAAAAACAGTGATAAACCTCCCAGCTCTTGGAAGGATTCCACAAACAAGCAGTGGTGGGAAAAGTGCTTCTAGCTCTCGGCAAAGAGAATTCATTCCATTTCTTTGCAGCTTTTCATTTTCAGAATTTTCCAGAAGCTTAACTAAAGCACATAATCCAAACAAAGTTACTCTTTTTAATCATTATACTGGAAAGCGGAGTGGGGGAGCATGGTGGAGAGATTACAATTTAATCCTTAACAAAATAACTCTGATAGAGTTTAGTCCATGGGCACTGGTATTCATGAGGAACTCTCAAATTCATTGGAAAACAATTGTATCTTTTCGATTCTCTAAGCCAAAGCAAAAGAGTTGGCCTGGATAACCTTGAACTACAAATAAAATACATTACCCATAATTGATAAACTTGTCTGTAAACTGCCCCTAGCAGAATTTCACTGAAGATAATTATAATATTTGAGTACTTATTATTATTATTATAGCACTCTGATGTATTTTACTAATATATCCTGTTTTAATCTTTACTGAAATTTTTGAGGTAGATATTATAAAAAATTGTGACTTTAGAGAGCCAAGATTCAAATCTAGATTGGATTTGAAAGCCAAGTTCTTCCCATTATGACCATCCCTTGTCTGTATCCCAGCATATCTCTAGTTTGGCACATTAAAGCTTGGGAACCTGGCAGCATCTAGCTGACCTGTGAGGGTGGGCCGGAAATAAGTAGCCAGTGCTGAAAAATGAGAATTGACTATAAGGACTTCTTGGAACATAACTTGTAAAAATATTTATAGTAAAATTCAATGCTTACCTAACTTCAATGAAACACCTATCATTAGGTTAGCTGTGAAGTTATGGTACTTACCCTCAAATAGAGAAAAAGTTAATTATCTTCACTGCTGGTTTGAGAGTGTACTAATTAGCACTGGAAATTATTAGACTGCTGCAATATCATTTAAATGTCACTCAGGGCCCATTAACCTTGGAGAAATCTGAGAATTTCACCTACAGCCTACAGGGTAAAGCACAAAACTGATTTTTCCCTGTTCTTCTTTTGTTTTGTTTTGCTTTGCTTTTTACTGCAATGGCCTCAGTCTAAGTAAACTCAACTTGTTCTTCCCAAGGAGATTTCATGTTGTGACAGAGGAGAGAACTCACAAATGAGACCCTCCAGGCCATTTCTAGAAATGGATCATTAGACTAATTGTGAGAAATGAAGTCAAAAACAAAAACAATATTCTTTGAAAACTATAATCCAAAGTTCATCAGAATAAAAAAAAATGTACGTATCTAGATAAAACAAAACTACCATTTGTGGATTTGAGTATGCTTATTTAAGAAACTCTGGTATTTCTGTTAAATTGTACCTCAGGTCTGGCTATTTCTTCCCCTTCTAGAGAACATAGAACTTCTCACAATAATGATTTTATAAATATGTAGAATTATCAAACTGCCAAAGTCATGGCACAGCTAGAATATTGTGATCTTCTAGGTAGCAGTAAGAATGATAATCACAGTTTCTGTATTTAAAATAATCGAGGTGGAACATATTGGTCAGATTATATAAACAACTCAAAAAGCCACCAACTTTCAAATGTATAGTAAATGTAAGAGAATAGTGACATGGGACATTCAAAATTGGGACTAATGCAAAAAAAAAAAAAAAAGAACATTATTTTCAGTGAGCCTATTAGCTAGATATTTTTAACACTATAAATGCTGAATGCCAACAAACAATGTAGCCACACTATGAAACTTTGTTCAGGCTAAACTACTCTTCCTTCTCCTAGATTGTGCAAGATTGTACTGAATATTTAAAAGATGCACAGAACATGTCTCTTGCCTCCAGGAAGAGAACATACTCTGCACCAAGAAACATGTGAACTTCAGGGCCTCCAGCAAAAACAAAAAGTGGAAGAAGCATATTAACTTATTTGTGTTACCTACTCTGTATGAAACATTTTGCCAAATACAAAAATAGAAGTTTAGAGGATAAGGTAAATATCATGAGATTAGTTAGTACACCGCAGAAGTAAGCTTCAAACATAAGTTGTCTGGCCCCCAAACGTGCATATATTTCTACCTTTCTAGTATTTCTCAAGCATATTCTGTAGGAAAGTAATAGTTATTACGTGAAACAAGGATGCAATGCTGTAGAAGTTTAAAAAATGCTGAGTGCAACAAATTGAACACGCTTCTTAAAGCATGCCTTTCCAAAGCCTTTCCTATGCCAATATACTTTCTAAGCACCAAACAATGAGATAGAATGTGCAACATTTCCCAAAATTATTTCATTTCCAAAATCCCATTTCACATGGAAAATTCAACAGATATTTTGGGAAATACTGTGCTACACTGAGCTATCACTACCACTAGGTACAGGCAATATTTTAAAAAGATTTTAAAGGAGATTGTGATTTGCTAAAAGTGGAGTAGAAAAATTAGAAAACTTATGGAGAAGGTGGAAAAATAAATGGACATAAGCGAGTAAAGAGAGAATGTTCCAGGCAAGTCAACAGGTCTCAACAAAGGCAGATAGTGCCAGTACATCTTTGTGAAACATTGATCAATAAAAGCTTTAAAAATATCACAAGGGGTTTTAGCATGATTCAGTTCAGCCCCAAAACAATATGCAATCCCACTTTTGCCTACAGTTCAAAGTGTGTGCTGGTGAAAAACAATAAATTGTGATTGTGTTGGAAGGGTGTGGCCAGGTTTCAAAAGAGAAAGGAAGAAAATGACTGCTCTTTAATCTCACTATAAAACCCAACTGCCCACTCTCTGCCATTCCAAGGGTGCAGGATATTGTGTGTGGAGAAGGGGACCCAATGGGAGTTCATGTCTGGAATATGTGAGTCAGGATTGGGTTTGGGACCTTGCATCTGCCCATGCTAGGAGTGCCTCTGCATCTCATCAAGCCACGTTCACCTCTCTTCCCTTCTCCATATATGTCTTTCACCAGGGTTGCACCATTTTGGGTTACACAGTGAGGAGGAAACTTACTTCTCACTTGGAGCTCCTAAAATGTCATTTATCTTCAATATTTCTTTATTTAGCAATGATATAAAGCCAAAATTATTCTAATATCTACATTAGGGAAACACAAAGAAAATTCCTTTTGAAGTAAATGTAGAGTGGTGATTATTTGATTCTTTCTTTTTCACTTCTAATCAAATTTTTAAAAAGCTTAATTTTGATAAAAACTTAGCATTCATTATTAGGTAATGACAAGGGTTCTCCAAACGTATGAGCATTTTCCATCCTTGTAAGTTATGATCGAGGCTCATAGGTTCAGTAACTGATAAAGGCTTTCTATACTTGTACCCAAACCCATCACCTGAGAGGGAATATTGTAGTCAAGTTTGGAATGGGGAATTGGTCCCTGCTTGAATATCTGAAATTGTAATTTCTTATGTGGAGATATTTTATCTGGTATGTGTAGCCAGCAGCCTTAATGGAAGTTTGATATTTTTTACTCGAACATTCTTTGACTATGAAAGACTCAAATGTTTTTGGTAAGATTAATAAGAATAATAGGAACAAGAATGCCTTTCTCAGAGTTAGATACTGAATTTGGTGTCAATAACCAGCCTGCCGATACTTGATAGTATTATGTCTGCATAGAAATTCTACACATATATATGTTTTTCTTTATCAGCATATATTAGTAAATCCTATGCATAACATAAGCATATGAAAGTATATTTGAAAAACATCTACCATACTGTTGATATATAACAAGATTAAATTAATCAAAATAGGAATAATTTACTTATAGGTTATAGAAACTGGTGTAAATAATGGAACAGGCAATCTAATCTGTTCCTAGGAGATTTTATAAAGGAAGGTGCATATAAATTATGTTGAAAACTGGAAAAGTGCTGATGCTTAAATGAATGTGGAGTAGGTTTCCAGCCACAATAAATTTATTAAAAGTTTTACTCAGCTCTTAAGAGATATCAAGCCAGTCACTGTCTCATGTTCTGTTGACCTCTGCCACAAATCTATTTGAGATTAGTTGTTCTGGGGGCACTATCAGCTCTAGTAATGGATTCATTATTTCCATCTGTCTTACAACAAATATTTATTAAATGTCCCCTACATGTAAAGCTCAGTGCTGGATATCGGGAATACAAATACCTAGAGAAATTTATGATCTAGTGACACACAGATAGATAATCCAACTGTCATAAAAGGGAGTAGCTGATGGTGCCTTTGATAAAACCACAAAGAAACAAAAACAAAGACTTACTGGAGAGATCAGAAATGGGAAGATTATAATCAGCTGGGCTCAGCAGGAAAGTTCTGTTGGAGAAGGTGGCATTGAGTAGGGGCTTAAAGAATAAATTAGACTTTTTAAGAGTGAAAGGTAGGGAAAGTAAATTGCACTTGGAATAAATGCTTCTTGCATTTTCAAGGTCAGATACTTAAGTTCACGAACTCATCCTAGAAAAAGTGCTACATACCTCATTGCTGAATCACTACTGCCACCTTCTAAATACTGCCCTTGGAAAGCTATGCACCTACGCCAGCACCTAGTCGACCCTTCAAAGCAATTTTGGAACTCTTTTTCTGGAACGGCCATCAGAGCTCTCATCGTATTACCCTTGATGTCCAGAATGTCATCAAAATGTCTTCCTTTCAATATTTACTTTATTTTTGGTTAAAGAAAGTAGTCATTGGGGGCCAGATCAGGTGAGTAGGGAGGGTGTTCCAATACAGTTATTTGTTTACTGGCTAAAAACTCCCTCACAGACAGTGCTGTGTGAGCTGGTGCATTGTCATGATGTAAGAGCCATGAATTATTGGTGAAAAGTTCAGGTCGTCAAGCTTTTCACATAGACTTTTCAGCACTTCAAAATAGTAAACGTGGTTAACTGCCCAGTTGGTACAAATTCATAATGAATAATCCCTCTTATATCAAAAAAGGTTAGCAATATCACTGCAAAAAGTTCACGAACTGATTGTCCAACCTCGTAAAATAAGAAACATAAGTTTCATTACCATTCAACTTAGGAAACAGGCCTTATTTAAAATAAGGAATTGGATGGTGTGTTTTTTTTTTTTTTTTCTGAATAAGAGAATGAATGATGTTTTCAAAATTCCGCCTGTTCATCCCCATGGCTATCATCCAGGCACTTTTACCAGCATCCACATGGACATATAGATAGCTCTCTAATTAATCTACCTTTACTCTTTCAAACTCCCACCCAGTTGTGTATATATCACGGCAATATACAAAATGGGATTTTCTAAGATGATATTCATGATGTTCCACCTCATCTCAAAGGAACAATGCTATGCAATGTCACACGTTTGGGAGAGAACTGACTAAATACAGGGAACACTTTGGTTCCAAAACTATAATGAAGGAATCTTTCAAGCTGAAAATTTTAACTCATTTTCATATTTGTGTTGACAAAAAATAACTATAGGAATACAATTAAACACTCTTTTGGTTCTGTGATTGTATTCAAAGTATATGTAGCATATTTTCAATAATTGCAAGACACCCAGATTCTGGACCCATAGAAACTATGCGATGATAAATGTTTGTTGTAAGCCATTAAAGTTTGGGGGTAATTTTTAGACAGTAGTTGATTACTAATATATTGCAAAAATTTTTTAAAAAATATTCATGCAATGAAAATTAGCTTCAAATAACTTTCATTTCAAATAAAACATAATTTTAAATTGTGATGATTTGCTTAAATATTGAAAGACAAATGGATTTACCTACATCTTGCATCATCTAAAATATGTTCCTAATTTTTAAATTAAGCCTTCTTTGTATCTGAGAAAGAATCAGTTTTTAAGTACGTAAAGGATATTAAAAAAATGGGCATTAGACTTTGGAAATCTTTAGCATATGCAGTGACCTTTTTCTTTTGCCTTTTGTCATTAGAATTTGATAACTTTTCAGGGAAATCCTGCTCAAGACATCTTTGAGCTTGTTTTTTTCACCTTAGAACACATCAATTATCCACAACTGAGCTTTTCTCACTGGATCAATATTTCCTGTAGATCACATCTCAGGTTAGATTTGGGTCTGTTTCCGGTTTCACTGTCATGAGTCAGAGAGGCCAAAGAATTTAAATTATTGGAGTGAGGTAGAGAAGATAGATCCTTGTAACCTAGGGACTCTCCAGCAGTCATACCTGACGCCCGTCTGCCATAGAATTTGGAGCTCACTGCAGCAGCCTCTAACAACTGAGGGAAAATTAGAAGGATGAAATACAAACTTTTACAAGAAAAAAATCAAAATTATAAGAAAGCTTAGCACAAGTAAGGAGCATCTGTATGCAGTATGCAACACCACACTGTGATATGTGAAGATAACTCCATCCTCAACATAGCTTGGAAATGAAATTGAGGAGATAGGAAATGTGAAAAGCTGTCTTTACTCCTGAAAAACCACAGATGAGAAGATGAAGGCCTTGGGAAGTGGCCAATAGTCAATTAAGTAAATTCCATCCCAATATGTTATGATAGGAAGTTTTTCTCTATTTTTCTTCATTGCCAAAGTCCTAGAAGATATGATGTATTCCAGATGCATTTATTTTCTTACTATATTATTCCTTATTTTCTTTTACAATCTGGCATCATCTTGACACTACTGAAATGAGTTCTCACTATCCTCAATGAAACTAAAGATAAGCGTCTTCTTCTCAAATAGTACTTGAAATCTCTGTAGCTTTGACTTTGAAATTATCTCTTACATTTTAGCATGCTCTTCTTCCTTAGCTTTACAGTTTTGCATGATCTAGATCATCCTTCTATAACTCCAGTTACATTATGCCTTATTGCTACTTTACTTCAACCCAACCCCTAACTGCAGTTATCTCTCATGGCTTAATCCAACCTTTTATTTTCTGCTCTCACTCTACATTCATTCTCTCAGACAAACTATGCCTTCCACACCATAAACATATTAAAGACATTCTGACTGCTCAATTTCAGTCAGAAATTCACTCTTTCAGAGTTCAATACACTCTTTCTTATAGTACTCAAGGTAACTACGCCTCTAAAATTTTCCTCATGCAACTCTCATACCTAGATGCAACACTCAAAATTATCCTTCTCTCTGCTTTAAAAACTAACCCCTGCTTTTTTATCACCTAATTTTGTGAAGCAATTACAATCTAATCTTTGCTGTCTTTTATTTCATAAGTTCCTTCACTGACTCTTTGATTAGACAATAAGTCAATGGAGCATAAGTAGTTCAAAGCAAGGAACAGGAGGAGAAAACTAAGGACTGGCACTATAAAAATAGTGGCCAACACAGCACAAATATGTAAAGGAAGAGCTAGAAGTGTTTGGATCATCGGCCTTTTGATTAGGACTTGATTCAGACATTAAAAGGAAAATTTATACTGGTCATATCTGAGTAGTTACTGCCAGTATCACCACGTTTATTGTAATTCAGTTTTGCATAATAGTCCACTATAATAAAACAGGTAAGGTGAAGCAAAAAATGGCCTATGTATAGGTTTTATTCTATCAAAATTATATTAGTTATAAATAGCTTAACAATACCACAGAGTCACACAACAAGCAAATTACTTGAATATATTATGTCAGCATTTATTGATGTATTTTGATATCTCTAACATAAATTTTCCTAAATGAGAATTGCCCAAATTGTCTTCTCATCTGATACTTATGACTTTGGAATTGATTCTTTGTTATTTTGTATATCATGTTATTCCTTCCATGTCTGTGTCACCTTCTCACAAAGTATGTCACTATTGGTTTCCCATTCACATTAATGAACATACTACCTAGATTGAGATCTAGAATATTAGCAGCAGCATGGCATCTAGCCAAGAGTACTTTTCCTACCCCATCAGTTGCTTCCCTGCCAGGGTCAACCACTCTCCTGTATTATCAGCATTTGCTTTTCTCTTTGCAATTAGTTTAACAATATATATGTACCCCAATAATTTTTTTTTCATGTGTAACATAATGTTGTTCAATATGTTGTTTAAATAGATTTGGCCAGCTCCTTCAATCAAGATATCCTGACACTGTGATTCCAAGATGGATAAAGAAGTTAATGATCAAGATTTTGGAAGCTGGGGGGAGAGGGGTATGTTAGTAATAACAAATGTAAAGAGTCAATGTAAATGATTATTATTCAATTAACAAATGAAAATTAAAATATTTTAAACAAAATTTATATTTTATGCAAATACATATAGATCTCATTGCTTTATTGCTGAGGATTATGAAGGCATACAAATAGAAGGGGATTTATGTGTGAAGTTCTCCAAAAGAAATGAGGTAGAGTTTTTAGCCTAATAAAAAAGCTTTTGTTCATGATGTGTCCAGTTCAAGACTCTAACCCATCACTCCTCAGCTTTTATATACAATTATTCTTCCCTGTGCTATCAATGAAAGTTAATAAAACCAGGAAAAAAATTAAAATACATTATAAAATTTGTCATATAAAGGAATTCTACGATGCATTATGCTTTACACAGGTTGCCAGGTGCAGGTACATTCTGGGAACAAACTTAGGACCTTCTTAGATAGTAAGATACAACTGGTAATCCCTGTATTCTTAGTTCCAAAAAAGGTGAGACTTTTGAAAACAGAAAAAGTATGGCCTCTTAGTTTGGTTTTCTCCTTGCTCCCCAAGGAAGGAGAAGTGATTTACCTCATAGGCGATTTCAAAGAAGAAAGTAATTCTTATTCCACCTGCCTCTTCCTTTCCCCCCTTCCTTCTCTTTCTCTCTCTCTTCTTTTTCTTGTTTTAAATTTTTGAGTAAGCCTGCCCAGAGAAGCACACCTTCTGATCTACCTTGTGGTAAACTCAGTTGAACAGACCTGCATGCGTATCGAGAGGGGAAAGATTGGAGCTATTCAACTGTACCTGAAACGTGTAGTCCTTATATTTTGAGATTGAAGAATTAAGAAGCCCACTCTGTTGTCATTCTAAGTAATGACCCAGGTTCTCTAAACTCAACTTTGATCAGTAATAAAGCTGAAATTTACCCTCCATTTACCTGGACATTATGCGTTGCTTCCTCAAATCTTAAAACTCCCTGTAGAACCACTCATCCCTTCCTCCAGAGTCTTAAAAGTCATCGTTCTAGCTGAGCTTTAGAATCTGATTCATCCTATCTTAAGGGAACGTCCTCTCATAGCACCCCTACATTCTCCTTTGGATTCAGGATCTTCCTGCCTTTTGCCCATCATTTATCTCACTAATTCCTCATTTGAATCTCTATTCCTTACAGCTACTTGACACTATTTTGCTGTCTACCTTCTGCTATCATTGTCTCCTGTTCAACTACTCCTTCCTTAACCCATTGTTGTTTTTCTAGTTGCCACAATTTTATTGTAATGACCCTATCAAATGCCACAAATAATCTCTTTATTGTTATATTGATGTTTTTCTTCAGTACACATTTTAGTGTTGACATATATTCTTTTCTTTCCTACACAGGTGTCTGGGATACTCCCATTGTTTTCTTTTTCCTTTAGCCCATTCTTCATCCTACCACGGACATTCTCTCAAGTTCAGTCTTTGGTCTTTTCAGTGTTTCATTAGATAGCTAATTCTCCCTCACAGCTAAGTGCTACTAAGGCCAAGCACGTGACCCTGCCATTTGTTCTCAACTCTGGTTTTGAATCTTCATTCACCTTGTGTTCTTCACCTCAGAATTAACTTCACCAAAACTGACATTGTCAAGGCTTCCTCCAGAACTGTGTACCTCTTCATGTTCCTACTACCATTGTCCTTGTCTCAGGATTGAATCATAGCGGGGTTTTCTCAACTCACATGCTCTACTCCTTTCTGTTTGAGAGAGACTCATGGTTATATGTTGCTTATAACCATGAAGTCTTACATCATCCAATCAGCATCTCCCAGCCTGAGCCCTTCTCATTTAATGCTGGGACTACTGGAGCAGTTTTCAACCTCCAGTTACACCAATGGGACATATTTAACATTGTCTGACATTATGCTTAATGATGTTGTTTATGTCTGTATAGTGTCAAATGGTTTATAAATTTCTTTTCCACACAATATAAGTCCATTAATTTATCTCCAACATCTATACTAGTGCCTGTATATGTAGGTCCTAAATAAGTGTTTGTTGCATGAATAAACGAATGAACTGATACCGCAATTTAATCCACCAAGGTACTATGTAACATATACAATGCATCGGTCACTGAGATAGGCAGGTATTATTGGCTGCATTTTATAGATGAATAGAGTTAGCTTTAGAGAAGTTAAATGGCAATGTTTTGGGCTATTAAGCGACAGAAACTGGGACAGATCCCAAAATGTATGACGGTGTTTATATCTCTTTGCATATGACACTTTTCTTACTACATTTCAATTTTTAAAGTTTCACAGTAGTGCCATAATACAGAAAATGAAATACACACACACACACACACACACACACTAATTATATATATAATTAAAAACTAATATATATGTGCGTATATCTATACATATCTAGATCTAGATATATATGAGGTAGGACAATTAAGTTCACGGACTTTTCACTGTGCACTTATATTTAAGTGTCCAAATACACACACACACACACACACACACACACACACACACACACACACACACACATTTCCCCCATGGAAATACTAAATTTTGATTTCAAGGCTCTTTGTTATTTGTTAGAATACAAATAACACAGCTAATCACTTACCCTCTCTGGACGTCATCATTCATAAAATCAAAATGATACCATCTCTCCTTCCCAGTTCACAGAGAAAGGAAAATTGGGCATATGAAAGTTTATGATATAAAGCAATATGCACATTGTTTTGTGAAATCTTATTTCTGGTGATCTCCATTTAACCAATTCCATAAAATGGAAACTATGAACCAGGATCAATAAATTATTTTTTTTAATTGCTTTAGTAAAGTTGACTCATTTTAAAGGTTTTATTTATTTATTTATTTTTAGACTAGTCTCTGCAATATAACTGCCTGAAATTAAACTGCATACATACTTACACTTCTTAATCAATCTGATGCATCCCTTTCCATATCAGTATCACTTATCATAGTGAATTTATTTCCAAATTAAAAATTTTTAATGCGGAAGGAAGAGAAAGTTCCAGTAAGAAAATCTGATGCACTGGACTGTCTAAGTGTACATAATCTTTCTTGATTTTGGCACTTTGCTGTGTAATTGATTTGTCTTTTAATTTGTCATGGTTATAATGCATGGAAAGTCTTTTTATTAGGTTCTTCTTCATGCTATAAAGTATCCTGAAAGTGTGAGGGTGGTCTCAATTAGAGAGGCTCAGAAAACAAGACTCCCAGAGCAAGCTCTTCACAGCCTTGGACAGAAAGTTCCACTAAATTGTTCTGAATATTTTTACAATCAACAATCATAAATAAATGACTTGCATTTATACTCTTAGGAAAGTCAGATTATACTCAAACTTTTTTAAAAAAGGTGTTGCCTCTAAATCTACTGAACTCTCTAATGAAGATATTTTGTTAACATTTAGTGGTAGGTGTCCATTGAACATCTGGGGAATGTGGATTTAAAGAATGAGTTGACAGTTCTTAACATAAAATCATAAACTATGCATTACAGAGCTCCTTGTCTTGTAACTTAGAATTATCTTACACTTCACAGATGTTCATTACATATTTCATACTCTAGAGGCACAACATATAATTCATGTGCTCATATTTAAAATTGCCTAAACTTCATCAAAAATTAAAAAGATAGATTTCAAGGGTATAAACTTTTATTACAATTACAAAGTACTGACACAAAGCATTTGTATATGTCATCTACCTTTTTGCACGGTAAAGTCAGTTTACCTGTAAACTCTGCGTGTCTATCAATGTCTTGTTTTGACAGTTCAGATAAAATATGAAATGTTTAACTTTCTTACTGTAATTCATGGTAGTTCCTTTAGGAAATTATCATTTGTGCAATGTTTCATTTTACTTAAAGAGTTCTGTTTAATAAATGTTGGTTAACACTGAGTTTTTTCCCTACAAAGTAGCTGGAATAGCTATCCTGTTAAGAGAATAAAGAGTCATTTGATTTTATTATATGTCTTCTTGAGTTCATGTAAGTTATACAGGCTGTCAAACCCCATGTATGGACATGACCAAGAGGTTTTTAAGAAGAATTAGGGGCATCTTTTTTTAAGCTACAAAAGCATGTATGGACGGATGGATAGACTGATTTTAGAAACAACTATCTGTAACATAAACTCAGTTATCTTTCTGAAATGCAAGTCATGCAAACAATACTGAGAAAAATACCTTAAATGCTAGGTTTTCTTTTTCTCTTAAAGGCCTCAGATTAAAATGTTTCTTGGATTATTTAAATTTGAAGAGTCTCCAGTCCCTTTCGCATTCAGTGACATTAATTTGATTCTGCATCACGTGGGAAACAGAGTTCACAGAAGTTTCTAAGACTAGGAAGTTTCAGATTATCGGAAGTATTTGTAATGTGTGTGAATGTAATGAGTGAAGGAAACCAAAAAGGGATTTGTCCCCTGAGGAAAGGAGAAGATTCAACATGAGTAGAACATGGTGGCATGGTGTAGAAGAAAATCCCTAGATTTGACCATAGCCCAGAGTACATTAATGGGGTGATGCTTAGCATTGCCAAGCCTCAGTTTCCTCATTTTTGAAAAATCAATAATACCTTTTTAAATTAAATGTGTAACATATAAGTCACATTGAACAACTATTCAAGTGACTGCTATGAGTCAGGTGATATCTTAAGTACTCGAGCTATCTTAGTGAAACAAATAATCAAAGTCTGTCAGTTTCATTGCATAAAATTCCAATGAGGGACATGATAAAGTACAGGTGCCAATACCATGAAGGATGCAATTACTACAGTGAATGAAGTAGCGTGTACTACAAGTGCAATTAGAATGAATCCCTGGTTCAAATGTGGAGCAGGGAGACCCTCCTGTAGGAAGTTCCTACAAAGCTGAGAACTGAAGGATGGCATTAAGGAAGAGTTAGTGGGGATGGGAGCAGTAAGGTGACTTAAGAGGCAGATTCCACAGAAGTTCATCATTAGTCAAGTGGCAGGTTGGGGGTGGAGGGTCTGGGGTAGGGAAGAGCTGAGGAGGTTGACCAATCACAAAGCATGATGATGTATACATGGACAGTAAGAAAGATAGTGCATTTGTGGGTTAGAGGAAGTTTAGTATGAAATTGGATATATATGTCTGAAAGAAAAAAAGACTGAGTCTGTGAAAGAGGTGTCATTTTAGGGGCCTTCTCCTAACCCCATGGGAGTATATAAGATCACCGTGGAAATGCCTGCAGAATGAGCAGGAAGGAGGATCTATGTCAGAATCTGAAGAATACTAACAATGAAAGAATAGGGAAAGGAGGAATGACCAGAAATGAGATAAAAAGAACACCAGAAGTGAAGGAGAAAACCAAGAGACTGTGATGTTATGGGAACTTAGGAGAGCATTTCTCCAGATAACAAAAAAGTAGAAAACACATCTTTTTCTTATATACAACATTTTATATAAAATATCAAGTATGAGAAGGACTAAAAAGCTCTTATCTGATATGGGGAATGAGTTTTCTGGTACAACTGGCAAAAGGAAGAGAAAAGTTGCTGAATAAAGACAGGTTAATGAGGATTTTGTAGTGAGTGAGATGGATGGATAGGAACACAGTGTACGTAGGCCATTCCCTACTGACATGGGTGGTATAAGGAAGGAAAAAGAGTGTGACCTGGGGAAGGCATAAATCTTACACCATATGACGGCACTTGATAAGAGTTAGCTCCATTTTCTATCCCCACATAGAAGTAAGGTTATATTTGAGCAAGGTTCTCATTCCTCTACTAAGTATAAAGAAAAAAAAAAAAGACATTGTTTTTAACAGTCCAGAATTGTAACCAGCAATGAATGCACTGACAGTGAGAGTAAATAGTAACACAATAAGTCACCACAAAGGTTCATAATACATTAGACATAGAAAACATTTCAGTCTCCTTCTCCTCCTCAAGATTTAATACAGAGGGTGCCAAAAAAAAACATGTATACACATTTTAAGAAAGGGAAAAAAAACTGTACTAATATATACCAATTACAAAGATGAATACATGTCATGTTTGACTTCTGCAATTACAAGAGGTGCTCATCGGCATCCAAACACTTCTGATTATTGCAAACTACTGCTTGAGTATAGATAACATCTCTCAAAATATGTATACCTTTCTCTGGCACCCCTAGTATGCATCATCCAATAATAATAATTGTGAATGAGGGTGTGAATCTTTACCACTCCTCTTTCCCCTTGTTGAATTATTATCAATTAAAAATCGTTACTTAAGTACCAAATTTCAAAAAATCAAAACAAAAACAAAAAAAGCAATCTAATATCAACTAGCTCAGACATATACCTATGATATAAAGAGAACAGTTTTACTTAAATGTAGATATAATTATTTCTACATTCCTGACCTCTGAATTTTTTCTTTGTCTTGAGTAAAATTAAATAATTATAACCAAATATGATGCTTATAAAGTATATAATTAAGTAATGGTTACTACAGCTAATTTCTTCCCATTATCTAAGTCAATTCAAATAACTAACTTACCAAAATTGGACTTAATGCTTTTAAATTCTTTTGCCTTTTATATTCTCAAATTCTCAAAACTACCCTGTGATCCCTGAGAGCTCTAAAACAACAGTGGCGATAAAATCACATCTGTTAGTGTATTATTCCATGTGACTGAAAACGATACTTTGAAAACAGTGTATTCAAAATAAATTTTAGATATTTTCTAAAGTTTAAACTTGGTGTGATGTTTTCTCATTACAGGTAATCTATTCTGTACCACTTGCTAAAGGTGCCTTTTTTCAGAAGACCCAAACATCTTTAGCGCCTATCGTCATTTATCATTAGTTCTTTTCTACCTTCTCAAAATGACAGCTTCCTGGATTACGAAACTTGATTAAATTCAAGAAGATTGACTGCCTGCTACATGGGAAACACGTGCTGAGCCTAAGAAGAATAGACATGTACATATGTAAGGAAGACAGACCATCAGGAATACACCAAACTCAACATACTAAATTTTTATTTTAATTGGGAAGTCCTGATTTTGTCCCTTCCATACTGTTTTGTTTCTAAATACCTCTAATGACCCGGTGAAAATTCAGAGTTTATATTATTCCAAATTCTCCTTCTATCCCTTGTACCATTCTAGATTCATGCATTTTGTCTTTATTGCATTTATTTTATTTAGCGTATCCTATTGTCTGAAATTCAGGAGAATTCAGATCTTGTAAGATTTTGTTTTATTGATTTATTGATTTATTTATTTTTAAATGATTCCATTTCACAGTAGTTGGAATCCACTTTCTTAAAATTCATTTTTAACCATATATTGCTCATTTTCTCCTTTTGTTTTTAGAATTCTGAATTGTGTTATCATGCAGTTACTTCTACTGTGGTTTTCATCCATTTTTATATCCTCAGTTAAGTCTATCCTACTTGTAAGATCAAATTACGTATGAAAAATAAAAGAAGCTGCAAGCGTGTAAAAGCATGTGATATATTGACATATAGTGAAAGCAACGAACTAGGCAAAAAGAGACATAAGTTTCCCTTTAAAGTTTTTAACTAGTACCCCAAATAATAAAGTTAACTGCTTTATTTTGCAGTTTTGATAAAACACAATTTTAAATATTTGTCAGTGTTTTTTTTTTGCTTTGTTAATTTGTAAGTATATACTCATAAATGTCACAGTCATCTACTTTCCAAGTAAGCACTTGTGTTTGCTAAAGTATTATAATTCTAAAACATTTTCAAATCCACTTTCCTGATTGTCTAAAATGTTTTAAATAACTGATATTTAAATAAAGACAAAATAAAAATGTGCTCTACATCTGAAGGTATGTGTTCTATAAAGAAGATTGATTTTATAATTGTTAATTCATGTTATACTTAATAACCATCACTGATTAAAAGCTAATTCTGTGCCAGACTTCACTGAGTGATATATATTTATATATCTCACAGAATAAATATGCATGTAAATATTTAAATAATAATCTGCATATAGTATTATTTTCTCCATTTTGTATATGGTTATACATAGTTACCCAAAATGAGAGAGAAAATGAGGGTTAGATAACAAATGATTCGATACCAAAGAAGGTGGTTCAAAGTTATAGACCGTTTTATTTCTGGAGCAGTAACTCACAAAGCATACAAGGTTAAGACTGAGAAGACTTCAGTTGTAGTTCTATCTTGGCTACTTAGCCCCCAATCTCTCCATACCTCACAGCCTAGAAACTGAGGGACAATCCTGACCTTAGTGCCGGAGGGGTTTAAGGGCTTTTGAGATTTAGCCCTAAGCAACCTTGATAAAGTCTTTCACATTGTGCTCCGCTTCTGAAAATTGGTTATATAACCCTCCGTCAAGGTCCTTTCCTGAACACATTGATATTCACTACTGATTATTTTCCTCTATAGGCTAGATATTCTGTAATGATAAGGACTAGAATTAAAAACCAATCTTTCCACCACAATTTTATACCTAATGACAGTTTATATTCTACTTCAGACTAGGAAATGCACAAAAGGTCATCTCAGTGCTTTTTTATTTTTTAAATCCCTATACTATGTTTGATTCTGAAACACATGAGTGCATGTGCACACACTTGCTTCATCAACATGATTCTAAACATGACAAGACCTTCCTTCTTAGTGACCCAACACGTGGTCACATGGTGAAATAAATACCTTTTTATGGTAAACATGGTAATGTCATAATTCTAGAGTGGAAAACCTTTTTTATTAGTCTTTGTCTTTCCATGAAACAAAGGTCTTTCTGAGCACACAGCTTGAAAGTTTGCTAATGAAAGGCCATCTAAGAGGTCAAATCCATGAAGTATATAATATTCTTTTCTTTTTTGTGTCAGTTTTTCTAGACTGCTTTAAAAAATACTACCTATAATAAATTATAATTTTCATAAATGTATGAACCAAAGGGAAAGGTATCTGCTTAGTGAATGAATATAGCGCCAAATCAACGAGGTTAAACAGCTTTTTTAATAACTATGTCAGACACAAGAAAAAGGCATATATAACCCTTCTCTGAAAACCTAAAACATAATAAGGAAGCTAGTCTTTTGCACATCTGAAACTTAAAAAAAAAGTAAATCACGTAAAAGAGAGCAACATTTTAAGTTTGGCCAATGGAAGAACATCTTTTGAGATGATCCTAGAATAAAATGGTATTGAGGAAAAGTAAATCTGTAAACAGTGCTAGTAACATTTCTTACTTGGCGATTCATATTTTATGGTAGCATATATTCAATCCCCTGAGAGTTCATGAATGACTTGAAGACTTTGGAAAAAGCAGATTTTGAGCTGGTTTGGAATATACAAAAGTACACAACCAAGTAATCAAAAACCCACTCTACCAAAGTTACATAAAAGATGTATCAGCATCATATTCAAAATAATACATTGACTCCCTTCGAAAAGTTCTCAAAATTTCACAGAAGAAGAAAAAAACAGAGGATTATGATTTACATTTACAAAATATAATGTTTGCATTTTACATAAAAAATAAAATATTCACATTTAAATCATGTGTGAATTTTATCATTGGGTCTGTTAAAATAGAGATATAACAAATAATCCAATATATTCCATTTCAACCATCAAAAGTATTTTGATAAGCATTCTTTATATATGTGGTTATAGTGTCAAACCATTGAAATTCTGAAACTTGAACTCACTTGCTTCATCAGCAACTTTCAAGTATGGCAATTCAAGTACAAGTAAATATTTAGGCAACATTTTCTCATTGCACATGCTAAAATCTAGAAGCAAGCTTTAAAGAAAAATCAATCAGAGGTTTTAAATTTAACCTGAATTCACTGGACCTATATATTAAAGCATTATTGTAATTTAATTCTACTCTTAGATGTGACCTTGAGAGAAAACTGGAAAAAGAATGATCTTGCTTAGGAGAGCGTTGCTATGATAGTCATAGGCCGTAATACAGGGAGACCTAGAATACAAAACCATTTGTTTATTATGCAGTGCTCGGATTTCAGCAATAGAGCAATAGTCCTCATTGCCTCTGCCTTACGCATCTACCACACACTGTTTCACTTGCTTTAGCTGACAGAGCATCTTAAGGGGAGAAGAAAAAAGTTTTCATTTCATTCTTTTTTTTTTTTTTTTTTTCAGTTTGACCACATAGGTAAAAGTTGAAATTAAAAGGCTAAACGTCAGGTTAGTATGCAGCAGTCACATCAGCTAAAGTATTCAGGTAACTGACTTGCATTTAGGTGGCTACGTGAGTCAGTCATTTCAACTCAAAGAAAATGACTTCCCAAATGCATTAAGCTTAAAGCTAATTTGAATCATGAAATTCAGGACAGATTTCTGGGTATCATAAAAATGTAATAATAGTCTAAATGTAGCAGCAACATGACTGGGCTTTGCACCTGATAAACACTCTATGTCATTAAAAGGAGAATGTGGCATGATTTAAATGAAATTATACTGCTCAAATCCGGTAGAATTTACCAAGGTCTCTGTTAGCTATAAATTAAGAGAACTATATATGCATAGTATGTATGTATCATTACAAATTAGACTGACTATATAAAGTGTTTAGTTACTGAAAGTCAATGGAAAATAGATAAATTAACATGACCTGGAATGTCAGTGAGTTCTGTGACCTTGTTTATCTCAGACTTCTTTGTAAAAATGAAGAGACTGAATTGCATCAGTGCTCTTTTAATAGGTTTAAAAGAAGTTCATAGATAATGTAACAACCTATATACATTTGACTTAAAAAAAATCAATATAATGTATTGACTAAACTATAAAGAAAAAAATGAAAGTTTTTCATAATAAAACGATATATATTTGAATATATAAACGCAATGGAGTAACTACACAGAAGACATAGCTGAAATCCTCAGACACACACCCCTATACAGAATCAAACTTAAAGGAAAAGAAATGAGGATGTTGTAGGACACAAATGCCATTTCCCTCAGTAGAGAGTTTTTTCTAAAAAGGTGATTAGGCAAAATGATTTTTTATCAGTGTACATTGCAGTTGAATTCTTGGAAAAATCATTGCTTTAAAACCATGAAAAAAATTAAATTTTCCTTTTATGGCAAATGGTGCTGGGTCTTAAGTTCAGACAATTATAAAAATAGGGCAATACTTTCTTATGAGGAACTCTCCTGAGAATTGCAGATATTTAGCAACCGTTGATTCTGCCCGTTAAGCATAAGTATATACAAGTAAACCAGGATTGTAAAATCTCTCTCTCTCTCTCTCTCTCTCTCTCTCTCTCTCTCTCTCTCTCTCTCAAAAAGAAGTCCAGATTTTGTAATGTGTGTTAATTTCTGCAGTGTAAATACTCCCACTATGGACTATTTCAAGCTACTGATACGATGACAGCACATGAAGTTTTGGAATCAGCCCTTAGAGATTCTCACAGTTGTTCTCACACCACTGGTAAAAATCCTTAATCATTGTGTTAACCAAAATACTACACATTTCCAAACTGTTCCTTTGAGAACCACTGAACAAAACGCTCTGATAATTGTTACTACCATTTTTTAGGATAAAATTCAAAATCAAAGAATTTTATTGCCACCGTCAAATTTGACACTACTTGCTCTTTTTTCCCGTTCTCTTTTATGTACAAATATGAAATGTTCTCCTGAATAAGAACATTAGAAAAATCATTATGTTTTGGTGCTAATCTATTTAATAAGAACATACCATTCCCAAGGTAATCCAATCATTAAATAATTCAGTATTTACTGAGTAGGTCAAATTCTCTTCTTGGTTTGGGGACAACTTAATTATTCTAAAAAATTGTATAAGGTAATATAAACATAAAAATAATTCTTAAAAAAAACATTTGATAGAGTAGATAAAACAGATATGTGGTGATTAGAAAGTTAAATTTTATTAAGGCTAAGGTAATTGGAACTTTTTAAGAACAAATAAAATATTCATGAGCTAATTCTTAAAGTTTACAATTTTGTTTTATAAAGTTGTTATGGAATGAATGTGGTGCTCTCTATATGAAATCAGTTATTTATATTAAGGAATAACATGTGCTATAGTGAACAGACAATGGACTTTCTTATTCCCTACACAGTTCACTCAGCTCTGCTACCTTATCAGCAGTGTAACTTTAGGCGATTTCCTGACATGCAAAATGGAGATTATAATGTTCTTTGTACTGGATTTTGAGAGGATTAGAAATAACATAATGTTTGTTTGGCATACAGGAACTGTATTAGCAACATTACACTGTAGGTCTCATTCTACCTCCTGGTCTCTTAAATATGCAAGGAGCAATCATTTCTCTTTCCTTTAGACTGTCTAACACAATACCTTGTACATTTTTGTCTTCAGTAAATATCTGTGGAGTGAATGAGTTCCAAAAACAATGAGCCTATCATGGCACTATATATTTATTTAAAAGTGGTACAACACACATGCAGATAATCACAACTATAATAACATAATTCTATAAAAATGTAAAAAGGGTCATAATTCCATAGCTAGGCAAAAATGATTATTAGAAAAACAGGGTCTACTGGAATCCACATATACTGTAATTAATTATTGCTTTCTGATTGTTGATTTATTATTAATTTAATATTTATATCATCTTAGCATTTTCAGTGTATCCAAAACTTTAATTATATTGTCACCACCTCTGTGAAGAAGACAGACAATGCTATCCTTTCAGAGGACATTCAAGAAAAGCCCAGCACAGTGGCTTCATACCCTTTAAGGCTATATACATCAAGGCAATGGCAGAAGAAAGAATATACTCAGGGCAGCTATACTTTTAGTCACTCTATAATTATTAAACCATGCCAATTTTTGTAATAAGGTAAGGAGGATATTACCTTATTTGAGCACCACACTTCGGAATATTCTTGACTTTAGACCAGCAGCCATAACACTGCTATACCCCTTCTTGAAACTTATTTCAAAAAATGTATTACAAGATTAAGATGAAAAGGAACACAAGTATATATTTCCATAAGAGCATACCCACATTCTAAGAATATTTTGAAGAAAAGATAGAAAGAAACCTTTCCTTTTTCTATTTAGAGAAAGTACACAGTACTACTTACAGTGTAGCCCCCAAGAAGAAAGATTCATTTAATGTGAACACTGAGAAGGCATTCATCTGCTCAGATGGCTTCTCCATGGTCAACCGGGGTCCTAAATTTTATAAATATTAATAGTAAGGGTCTAACAGCTGCTTACTGACTGGGGCTCCTTACGTCCTCTGTCTGCTGACTGGGAAGAACCTTAGGCTGAACTCTGTGCTTCCCTCACTATATCCTGCTTGCTTATGTGGTCTGAGTCAACAACCGCAGGAAACGCTGGTTTCATCTCTCTACCAAGAGACTGAGACCTGCTTCATCCAATCAGAATGGCACAATTTGGATATCTTGTCTACACAAAACAGACCTAAATGAGAACATGGGTAGAAACTTTCCCTATAAAAGGTGGCCTCACCTTTGTTTCAGTGGAACACATCTTAGGTTACTACTTGAATCTGTGTCTCCTGGACTGTAGCTTCTTTTGCTCAAATAAATGCTCAAATAAATACGATTCTTTTTTTTGTTTTTGTTTTTAAAAATTATATGGTGTTCTTTTTTAAATAAATTATTTACTTATTTATTTTCACTTACAGTTAACATTCAATATTATGTTATATTAGTTACATGTGTATAGCATAGAGGTCAGACATTTATATAATTTATATAGTGATCCTCCAATTAGTCTAGCACCCACCTGACACTACACATAGTTGTTGCAATATTATTGACTATATTCTCTATGCTGTACTTTACAGCCCCATGACTACTCTGTAACTACCAATTTGTATTTCTTAATCCCTTTACCTTTGTCCCCAAGGCTCCCACCCCTCCTTTCTGGAAACCATCAAAATGTTCTCCATGAGTCTGCTTCTGTTTTATTTGTTCTTCAGATTCCACATGTAAGTGAGATAATATGGTATTTGTCTTTCTCAATCTGACTTATTTCACTTAGCATAATACCTTCTGGGTCCATCCATGTTATCACAAATGGTAAAATTTCATTTTTTTTTTTATGGCCAAGTAATACTTCATTGTATATATGTACCACCTCTTCTTTATCCAATCATCTATTCAATGCAATCCTTGTCAAAATACCAATGGCATTTTTAGCAGAACAACAAATAATCTTAAAATTTATATGAAACCAAAAAAGACCCCAAATGTCCACAGCAATCTTGAGAAAGAACAAAATTGAACATATCATGCTACCTGATATCAAACTATAGTACAATGCTATAGTAATCAAAACAGCATGATATTGGCATAAAAACAGACACTGGAACAGAATAGAGACCCCAAAAATAAATCTATGCCTGTCTAGTCATTTAATCTGTGACAATGTAGGCAAGAATATAAATGGTGCTGGGAAAACAGGACAGATACATTGAAAAAAAATGAAACTGGACAATCTTCTTATACTATATACAGAATAAACTCAAAATGGATTAAAGACTTAAATGTAAGACCTGAAACCATAAAACTAGAAGAAAACAGGCAGCAAACTCTGACATTGCTCTTAGTAGCATTGTTTCTGATAGATCACCTCAGGCAAGGGAAACAAAACAAAACAAAAAATAAACTATAGTTTTTGCACAGCAAAGGAAACCACCAATAAAATTACAAGACAGCCTACAGAATAGAAGATGTTCGCCAATGATATATCTGATGAGGGCTTAATATCCAAAATTTATAAAGAACTCAAATAACTCAACTCCAAAAAAAACCAAACAATCCAATTAAAAAATGGGCAGAGAAACTGAATAAACATTTCTCCAAAGAGGACACACAATGGTCAATAGACATATGAAAAGATGATCAAAGTCACTAATCATCAGAGAAATGCAAATTAAAACCACAATGAGATATCACCTCACATCTGTCAGAATGGCTAATATGAAGAAATCAACAAACAAGTGTTGGTGAGGATGTGAAGGTAAGAAAACCCTCATGCATGTTGTTAGGACTGCAACTTGGTGCAGCCACTATGGAAAACAGTTGAGAATTTTCTCAAAAAATTAAACATACAACTACTACCTAATGACCCAGCAATGCTTATTATTCTTAGCTACAGTCTAAAATTAATTTTGAATTAAAACAGAAAGTAACTAACAGTATTATTTATGGTATTATACTTTAATGATATATGTTTTTTTCAGAAATACTGTTTTAGAGCATTGCCCAATCTCACTGTATACATCATCAAACATAGTTTCCTCTTTTAATTATCATGGTGATTTCCCTTTACCTGCCATTAAAAGCAGTGTTTTCTTTTTTCCCCTACCACTCATATTAAATGTCTTTAAAAATAAAATAGCATGGCATCCAAAATGATGTCCCTACATGTATTATTCCTCAAATTCTTAACAAATTTTACTGGACTCCATAAAAATATGAATTGTTGTGAATTTGCCTTTGGAAAATATTGGATGTATTGGGTATTATCAATTATCTCAATGGAAAATACACACATGTGCAAAAGCTTTCAAATACAAATATTATAGTGTTCATGTGATTATATTTTACATCATACTATAACTCAAATATTTCTTAATTTCTGTGATCAAAAAAAATTGTTTCTGAAAGGTATACATTTTGATTTCTCCAAAACATTTTAGGACATGTCAAAGATCATTTATTACAATATTTTCTTCCTTCATTCCTCCAATTTTTGCATAGGGAAACCTGTCTGAAATGTGAGGTCCAGTTCATGAATAAATATACTGTTAAAGATCCAACCCATTTCTTGACTTTTTGTTTCACGTATCAATTTGTGGTTAATTGCATGTTAAAGCAAGAACTAGATAAACTGTTATTTTATGGAATAGTCTGTTATTTCTCTATTTTAACAAGACTAGGAATTTCTGTCTGAGTCAAAAAGTTATGTAAAATTGTCAAAATTTGCTCTTGGCAAAGGATAGCTATCTATCTTTGCACTAAACTGGTATTCAGGTTCATGAAAAGCACTGCATTCTTATTTACAATTTTGATAGAGAATAAAATATTTCCTATACTCCAAAATAAAAGAAAAAAGATTCAGTTTAATTGAACACTAGGAAACTTCATTGAATAAAAATTTAGCTAGCCATTTATAAAAAAGCAGTGAGAATTCCAATAAAATTGATTTTTCTCTTTATTTTATATAGCAAGACTTTGAGCTACCAAACATATCTTTAAAAACATTACATTACAAATTTTAACAACTGTTAAAATTTCAAACTGTTAGCTTAAAAGTCTAGTCAATAGAACAGAGACCAAAGGATACGTTTATCTCTACACAATTTAGACAGGCAAGATAAATGGAACAGTTTATCTTAAATGGAACAAAGATACGTTGAACAGTTTTTGTTTAGTTTCTTCCTAGGAAGTTATTTCTAACAAATTACTTCGCATTTAAAAAATTTTAACTTTTATATTTTTCAATAGATGAATTTGTCTCAAGCCAAGGCTTTCATGAAAGCTTGTATGAAACAAAGTGAAAAAAGAAATACAAACAGAAAGTAAATACTGGAAAACAATTATGAGGGCTTGTCATTTACCAGAAACTGGTTGGGATTGGAGAGACATCTGAACGAATTCTTACAACTACTGTATTACTTTAGAACTGTATTTCTCATTATACATGTAAGGTAATTCAGGCTTAGACAGATTGCCTTGCTCAAAGTCACACCGCTAAAGGAATGAATTTGCCCCTAAACTTGTGTGACTTGAGAGCACAATTCCCCAAAGCAAATAATACACAGTTTGTAATTTTACTGAAAGAGTGGAGGAGATTGTTTAAAGTACAATCAAATAAAACCGCAAAAATATTTTAAAGTGAATGATGTACGTTTCAGATAATATAATTTAACAAAATCTTTGTCAAGCCCAATTGTCTCCCATTATCTTCCTCCCTAAAACTCCAAACTTTCTTTAAAACTATGGTGTCATACCTTTTAATAATATTGCTTTAAGAATGAGAAAGAGTAATGCTGCAATGAACATAGGGGTGCATACGAAAGGTCTGACAATGAAGTTCGCAAACTAGTTGCAATGATGTTGCTAACATTTTTTGCTATCAGAGGGATTATTCACTATGAATTTGTACCAACTGGACAGACAGTTAACCAAGTTTACTATTTGGAAGTGCTAAAAAGGCTGCATGAAAAAGTTAAATGACCTGAACTTTTCGGCAACATTCATGGCTATTGCATCATGACAATGGCATGCTCACATGGTACTGTCTGTGCGGGAGGTTTTAGCCAGTAAACAAATAACTGTATTGGAGCACCCTCTCTACTCACCTGATCTGGCCCCCAGTGACTTCTTTCTTTACCTGAAGACAAAGGAAATATTGAAAGGAAGACATTTTTTATTACATTCAGGACATCAAGGGTAATACGAGGACAGCTGTAATGGCCATTCCAGAAAAACAGTTCCAAAATTGCTTTGAAGGGTGGACTAGGCACTGGTGTCAGTGCATAGCTTCCGAAGGGGAGTACTTCGAAGGTGACCATAGTGATATTCAGCAATGAGGTATGTAGCACTTTTTCTAGGATGATTTTGGGAACTTAATTGTCAGACAGCATATATCTGTATAGATAAATGTTTTCAGATTATTTTGGTAGATACCCAGAAGAGGGATTGCTGGGTCATATGGTAATTCTATTCTTAATTTTTTGAGGCACCTTCATACTGTTTCCCATAGACACAAACAACAGTTTAGTGGTTACCAGAGGGTAATGTGGGAGAGGGAAGATAGAAGACGATAAAGGGGGTCAAATATATGGTGACAGAATATTTGAGTTTGGGTGGTGAGCACACAATGCAATATATAGGTGATGCACTATAGAATTATACACTTGAAACCTATATAACTTTACTAACCAATGTCATCCAAATAAATTTAATTGAAAAAATGAGAAAGGGGTCTATATGAGATGAGTTAAATAGGTTCCTAAATAAAATAGTGAGAAAACTTCATTATTTTTATTACCAGTAACAAAATAATGAGGTAAGAAACTAGTAATAATTTTATAATAAGACTAAATTTTCTTGATCTTCTCACTACTACTATTAATGCGTTAAATTGTAAGTTGGTAGTATTTTAACTCATACATTTGAATATATAATAAGTTGTATCCATATTTCTTTTCATCTTATAGGATCTTAAAATAATTCAATGATTGTTTACATATGAACACTATAAAACTATTCAATTAAATTATCCAATTTTTGATGCTCTTCTATGATATCCCTGAGAGTGGTCATCCAGTGAATGTTTGAACATCTTCTTTAATGAAGAGTTTTCTACTCCTCAAAGCAGAGAAGGTGACTCCCAGTGTCTTCCTGTAGTACTGTACCTGATGATATCATTGTTTTCACTATTTCTATGTATGCTACAATTAACATTTTGATGTAGAGAGGACTTATTGTAGCTGTGCCATTATTGTCTATGAAGTATCCAGTTCTCAGAATTTTACATTGAAATAAAAATAGTTATGAAGTGTGAATCTGAAAAAAATAGTACGCCCGTAATATGAATATTCATGCAAGTAGTCTTCTATATTAAGAGAAGCAGTATCTTTTCGTTGAGAAAGTCTTCATTAAAGTTCAAAATACGTGTCCTAAAAAGAATAGGAAGCAATTTGACTATGACTTAAAGTATTATAGTCATAGCAATTTAGTGTTAAAGCTAAAAGAGGAAATTAACCTGAATCTTATTAGATAAGATATTGCAAATTAAAGTTAAATAGTGAAGTGCAGAACGATGTAATGACATCAAAACCAGTTACTATTAAAGTAACCAGAAAAACTGGACAATTATGCACCATTTTATGCTAATGAGTATAGAGACAAAAACAGTTACTGTATATACATTTAAGAAGGTAACTACTCATTAGCTTCAAGTCTAGCAGAAAATTGAATAACCACTACATCATACACAAAATGGCATATAGTGCTGTGATATTATCTATTTTAAGCAATAAACCCCTTCTCAGCTTGGATATAGATAAATGACCGTGTCATGCTTTGGAATGCATTTCTCAGTACATGTCACATTCCTTAAAGTTCCACTCAAATCTCATCTCCTAATGGACACTTTTAATGATGATACTCACCAAACTGGGACATTTCTTTACCCCCATACCTTACATTTACTTGTGTGTTCATATAACACATAATTTTGTGAACATTTCATGTACTGAAATCCATACTTAAGTTAAGGTTAGGAATACAGTATTAGACAAGTGTATTATCTGTAACCCCACAGAGCAGGTAGAGTAACAGCTATTTATGGAGCACTTACGATGCCAAGTGCTTGGCCTACATTACTTAATGTTCAAAACAAATTTGTTAGACAAGTTTGCTGGATACAACTTTTAGCTTTTTTATTTTCTTTGTGGAACTGCAAAAGTCATGCTTACTTATGAGAAGAGATACTTAAATGCATCTCCTGTAATTTTCCTCTTGCCAGAAAGAAATAGGACCAGTGAGCACATGATTCATCCCTGAACATTGTTGAACTACAATATCATCTGTGAGATGAAAGAGAATCATTCCAGTATTCTAATTTAAAACCTTACCTTCATCAGACAATGATGAAATTTGGGACACCTAGATTGATAAATATTTGAATCCTGGGAAGAGTTTAGAATGGGAATAGTTGTTAGGATTATTGCATGTGAAGTCATACAGGCTTTTTTCAAATTATAACCTGTATATCAAGAGTTATTTTTTACAAATAATGAGAAAACACATACAAGATGCGAAGTATAGAATTAGCAGTTAATAAATCCTCATAGGTAATCATTTATTATTAAAATATTAGAGATAAGATCTATGCTAAGTAATGAATTTATCAACCAATAAAAACAGGGTAGTAAACTGACTTAATTATATATGATAATCACGGTGACTATCTCTAAGAAAATAACTAGAGAAAACAAACTTTAATCTGAGGGACTTTGGTTAGATAAAAGGTAGAACTGTTGACAGATGTAGCGAGGGTTGCTAATTTGTTTAATAAATTGTCAAGATAGAGTATGAATTTTCATTTTATATCTGTTTATCAGTGCTAATTTTCTGGGTGATGTTGCTCAAGTTGAAAATACACACACACTCCAAGTTTTTTGGAAAGCAAGTTATTTGCCAAGTTGTTTGTTATCCCAAGAAGGTCTTTGAAAAGGCTAATATACTGTTAGCAGACACAAACCTTGATCACTGCTCACAAGACAAGTACTACTTAGAGTTGCATCCAGAACAAGTCATTTAAAGTGTAATTACTCATATAATACAGCATGTTTGTTCTTGGGCAGATTGCAGCAGGAAGAAATATGAAGAAATCGATTTGCATAAAAACCCTTGAAATCTAAATAATTTATCCTTTCACTCATTACAAAAAAAAAGATGTCATTAAAAAAACTATATTGTAAATACAAATATGATCAAGGGTTGGTGATTATAAATCCATTTCAACAACTGTAATTAAAGGGACACATTCAATGCAGCTCGCTTGCAACATATTTGGTCTACCAAAATGCTTCTCAAATCCTGATGTAGACAGAACAATCTGTTATTCCCTTTATGAAATAAATACTCGTTAATTTAGGTGGAAAATAAGCTTATCTAATAGATAACAGTATGGATACAAATTACTTATACTTTCTGCAATAACTTGGGATAAAATCTCCTGTTCATTACTGAAGTGAGTCTCCTACCTTCCAAATATAATAAATAAATAATGATAAATTTAATTGTCAAGAAAATAATTATAAAATATTTAAAAATAGAATATAATTATTTAGTGAAATTATATACAGTAGAGTATAAAGAGAAGGAATATAAATTCATGCTTGATTGAGTCTTTTGGATATGAAGCTGAATTCAGTTTGTTTGTAAAAGGAAAACTGTATGCTTCTATTTCACTGAGTATTCACAATCATCTACTGATGTGTTTTGGGTTTATGGGTTTCTTTTTTTTTTATGAGTGTATCTTGAATGTGTTATGTGATATAAAGCACTGGCTGATAAAGAAGTAGAATACTCATCTAGAGTATTCATATGAAAACAAACAGAAAGGAATCATTTTGTTCATGTCTAATTTTGAAACTGGTATGTTAGCAGCTGTTTATTGTACTTAGTCATTTCTGTGGGCGATCCATTTCTCTCAGACCATTTGAATTTGCAGAAGAAAGGCTAGAGAACAAGAGGCATATGAGAGGAAAAAATAGGTATAAAATTATTTTTTAAATGAAAAAACTAAATAGCAAAGCTTTTCATTATAGTTCCATATTTACATTATATACTCATATATACTTACAGAATGGAAAATATAAGATAGAAAAGTAAGAACTACTTTAAGCAATTCCAGTTCTGGGCATTTTTCCAAAGAAACTAAAACACTGATTCAAAAAGACATATGCATCACTATGTTCACTTAAGTGCTATTTACAATAGCCAAGATATGGAAACAACTGAAATGCCTATCAATAGGCGACAGCATAAAGAAGATGTGGTACATATATACAATGGAATATTACTCTGCCATATAAAAGAATGAAATTTTACTATTTGGGATAACATGGATGGACCTAGAAGGTATTATGCTAAGTGAAATATGTCATACAGAGAAAGACAAATAGCATATGTTCTCACTTACATATGGAATATAAAGAATAAAATAAACAAAACAGAAGCATACTTATAAACACAGAACATTTTAATGGTCGGGGGATGGGTGAAAAACGTGAAGGGATTAAGAAATACAAATTTGTAGTTACAGAATAGTCATGGAGATGTAAAGTGCAGTATGGAGAATATAGTCAACAATGTAAAAATATGTATAGTTCCAGGTGGATCTAGACTTAGGGAGATCCTTCATAAATTATATAAATGTCTAACTAGAACACTGTACACCTGAAACTAATATGAAATACTATTGAATGTCAACTATAATTGAAAAAAAGTCATGGGGATGTAAAGTATGACATGAGGCATATAGTCAATGATGTTGTAATAACTACATACAGTGTCAGATGGATAATAGAGTTATTGGAAAGATCACTTTGTGAGGTATACAAATGTCTAATCACTATGTTGTTTTGTACACCTGAAACTAATGCAATATTGTATGTTAACAGTAATTGAAAAATATTTTTTAAATTAAAAAATAATTAAAAATTAAATAATACAATTTTTATTACACAGATTTATGTAAATTAATTTTTCAATTTCATCATAGCTCCCTAGATAGCTTTTCGTCAAGTTGGGGTAAAACAATGGAAATGCTATTATCAGATTTCATAGGATTTTAATCTTAATTCTACTAGATAGTTCTAGTACTATGGAACACAGATTTCTGGGGCAGTCTCACAGTGTTTCCCCGAAAACAAGACCTAATGTGAAAATAAACCCTAACATGATTTTTCAGGATGACATCCCCTGAACATAACCCCTCTCGCATCTTTTGGAGCAAAAATTAATATAAGACCTGGTCTGATTTTCGTATTTTCGGGGAAACACGGTATCACTTGCTTTAGTAATAATGGAGTTTAATTGATATACTTGAAGCCTAATGCTTTTTTTTTTTTTTTTTTTTTAGTTTGTCTCTTGGTCATTTTCATATGATCATAATTGCTGTACTTCTGGCCTTTAATTCCATCTATATCAATCAGCTGTTTTTAGTTCTACCTTAGTCCATTAAGTCATAGCTGCAGCCACGTGGAGTTTAAAATACATGGTTCCAAGATCGAAAGTAGAGGATTTATTCACTGAAATTTCCACAATTATGAAATAAGTAATGAAGACTGTTGTTTCTAGTGGTTTAATCACTTTATTAATCACAGCCTTAAAGAAAGGAGAGCATGGTAATATAAAAAGAAATGCTTATAAGAAAATTGAAATATTTTGCAATGATTATTTTACCTTGGAGTCTAATGTAACTCGAAAAATTATATTTCTATATAACTTCTTTAGTGTAAAACCCATCTATTTTAATATATTGCAGATATATGTTTTAGTAGAATAACCATCCGAGTAAATCGGGATAATTACAGATATATTTCAGAGGACAGGCTTGATGAAATGTTATTCTAAAGGAGTCCATACTTGTTCTCTGTGTTCAAAATTGGATAGTTAGCCACGAGGCAGAATATTCCCACAATTTCCAGGTTTAAATGAGACTACTGGTCTTTAAAAGATAAGAGAATATTTTTTCTCCATTTTGGCTAGTAAAGATAATTTAATTAAAACCTAAACCTGTATTATATTTTACTAAAGATTTTCATCATTACAGGATCAAGATATGAACCAGGGCCTGCTATTATTCACTTTATTGTGAATTAGCTTACTCTTTCAAAAGTTCAAATAAGATGCTATCATTGAAATCTGCTCACGCATAATATCAATGTCTTTTAATATCAAATGTTGAAAATATTGAAAAAATATTGAGAATGAAAACTAATGATAAATGATACTTTGTTTTGGCACTCAATAATAACAGAAGGTCTCCCTTCACAGCATTCCAAAATCACAGGTATGATGCAATATTTGGGATTCAAGGGGGAGGGGGAAAATTTATCTTCAATAAATTTTCATTCTGATAATGAGAAAAAAACTACTTTGTATTAATTATTGGAGAACATAAAAACATTTAACTAGCTATCATACTCTATAACTGAATGAATGATTTCTCCCAAGTCACATGAAAAGTAGGTGTCTGATTAAGGATTTAAACTCAAGACTACCACAAATTTTCCCCTGTGATTTTCGCCAACTATACAGCAACCTAATGATTTACCTTGACTTCATCATCAAAAAGAATAAGAACGATTGTCAACTAGGTTTTCATGGAAAGATTGTCAGTCAGATTTGGGTTTTCTAAGTTGGTAAAATGAATGGAAAACGTTCAACTTTGATGTGTGCTACAAAACATAATAATACTCAATCATGTTTCCAACTATGTCTACACTGCTATTGAATATGTAAATGAAAGGTAAGAGGATAGATTCTCTTTGAAATATAAGCTTTACTTCTAGTTCAAAAGACAAACTTAGATCAAATTCCGGATCTCGCCTTGAGCATTAATATATAGCCTTGCTAGTGAAACTAATAATCAGACTAATAAAATCCATCTAGAGCTACTTTAAAAGATTTAAATAAACTATTTTTCTTTGAAAAATGCATGCAAAAATCAGTTATAATTATATTTTCAAATGAATAAGTAAGCATAAAGGTTTACATTCTTCTAAACATAACTTTAATAATTTAGGCTAAAATATACTTTTGAAAATTTTAAATAATATCTATTATAAAATTGTAGTCCTTTTAAATCTATAGTGATCAAAATGTTTTATACTAATAATATATTACTAATTGGCCTAAATCTTCTGATTGTGGCCTTAATAACCTTTACTTTACTGTTAAGTATATTTATGAGTATGGAATATTTGTTCCTACTGGTGAAACAGCAAAATTTTTACATACCTGCTACACTTTATCAATGATAAAATATTTCAGTTAAATATTTGACTTTATAGATTTTAAAATGATATAGTAAATCTTTTTATTCAAATACTCCATAGAAACAACTCCCCCATTCTACTCATACTTTATTCTCTTTGCTTTTTAAAAAGATTTCATTCTCATTTGTGGCTTCTTTTCAGACTTGGCATCAAAAAATAAAATGAAGGAAAGGGGATGAGCCATTTGTGTGTTTCTCTTGTTAGGGTGGGGGTGGGTGACAAACTTGAAGAGAAAAGGAATAATCAGATCTGAACTAAACATAGCTGTATTTTTAATGTATGTGTGTGTGTGTGTGTGTGTGTGTGTGTGTGTATCTTAGAACTTTAAACCATATGATTTTTCAAAAAATATTTTTGAGAATAAAATTATTTGTATTGTCAAAAGCCAGTTGCTTCTGTTCTCCCTTGGGCAAAAGCTAAGAGAGACAAAAGCCTTTATACCTTTTTAATTTTTAAATGTTGACTGTACTGCCTTGCATAAACCACCTTCTCCTTTGGCTCTCATACGTATAGAGGGTAAAGGGGGTCAACTATACGATGATGATAGGAAAACTGACTCTGGGTGGTCAACACACAATGTGATATATAGATGATGTATTATAGATTTGTACACTTGAAACCTATGTAATTTTACTAACATTGTCACCCCAATAAATTTTAATATAAATAAATAAATATATACATACGTACTAGATTCAGATTTGTGAAAATCTCTTTGAAAAACTATAAAATTATGAAGGCAGTATTAGGTATGACAATGATTATTTATTTAAAACAAACAACAAAGAATCACAAAGAATTATAAATTTTAAAATTAACCAAATACCTGAAACACCACAATGTATAAAAGTAACATATTTTTTGTCAATTAACTATCAGACATAGCTCTCTAAATGTCTTTCTTTTATCCTTTATGGCACATATGATGTCTTTCTTTTATCCTTCATGGCACATGTCATGTCTTCATATGATAACATCGTTGGTTATAAGGCATGTATTTTCCAATTTAGAAAAACTTCTGTTAAATTTATTTTATACATGAGAAGCTATACATATTATTACTGTTTTGTAATACTAAAGGTTTGTGTGGTACAAACATAGGGATACTGATCAATTCTATTTTCACATCATTATCATAAAAAAAAGAAAACTTATATGGTACATTCATGATTATATATATTGTATTATCTAGTAGGTTTAGTATATCCCTGACAGGTAGAACTTCTGTTGTGATTAGGTATTAATGAAAACCAAATCCTTCACATTTAATTTTACATTTCTAGCTCTGTATATTTAAAATTGTACTTTTTCTTGACTTCCCACATACCCTTAGGGCCAGGTACCATAGGACAAGTTATAATACAAATGATAGCCCTGCTCCTTTGTGTTATAATGAATTTTCACAGTAGGTGGGAGGAGTATTCCTATAAATCATTCCTGGACAGTCAGAATTATTTAAACTCCAGTTGAACTACACAAAATATATCTCATATCACCTAAACTAAAAGTATTCACAAAACAAAATCCTTTCAGTAGGATTCCACAAATGCTACTGGCCTAACACCACTGTACTTGAGGGAAAATGTGATTGAAGTTGGAATAGTAGTTGGAATAGTTTTTTTTATCAAAAAACTTACTTTTTCCTTTTTTGATAAAAGCCCATGTTCGTGAATACACATTACAAGTGCCCTGCCTGCGGCCTTGGCAAGGTATATCTGCCAGTAGGAGCCATGTGAGTAAGCAGCTCCAAGTTTCATTCGCTTTGTCGTAAGCCTGTCTCTGAACCCATGAGTCACCCCTTACATATCTGACATCTCCTATTTCTCTACTAACAAATAAAGTAAAAAACAAACAAACAAAAACAAAAGCAAACATTATTTTAAAAATTCCACTGCCAATCTGTTTTAAAAAATAGAAAGAACTCTAATATCTCATTTTCCAGTCCCCTCATGAATCCTTACCCATCTAGGTTTCCAGTCTCCTCTCCATGACCATTCCTCTAAAATTCCTCTCAATATGATAACTATTGAGGGCCTATAATTTCAAAATTTAACTTATCCTATGAAACATACATGTCATGCTGGTGACTCCCTTTTTTTGACCTCATCCTCGTTTTCTTCTTCTCTCTCTGATCCTTTTCAATACTTTCTACAAACTTCTCTTTCTCTGTCCTCGCTCTAAATGTTTCAGTCTCCAGAGTTAGTTTACTACTTCTCACTCTGTACTCTTTGCATAAACTTCTAGTGCATAGGGTTACGTCATTTGAAACACTATAATGTATATTTATATAAGGCTGCACTGAAAATCTATACATGCAAGTCTGATGGGCATCTCAAGCTGACCTACTTACAGTTAAACTGCTTTCCCCTTTTCATTAGGGAAATTTTATAACATAAAAACAGAGGGGACTACTTAATAAGCATTCATCTAAGCATTCATCTATGCAATGCCCAACACTAACTGCAGAGATTAAGAAATGTTCCCAACCTTATTTTATCCATACAAAGATTTTATTTTGTTTTGTTTGATGTTAAATAAAACCCAATATTTTATATCTTCCCATTTGTAAACACATCAATATGCATATCTAATTATAATAAGGGCTTTTTAGATAACCTACCCAATAAAATCAATAATAAATCCTAAATATAATCTAATACTGAGTCTATAAATTTTCCTGATTGTTTCAAAAAGTTCTTTTTTAAATTGGGTTGTTAAGTCAGGACACAATTTCCATAAATAGCATTTGATTATTTTATCTCCAAAGTCTCTGTTTACGTCTATACTATCACCTGTATTCCCTCTCTCTTTTCTTGACATTGCTTTGATTTCTTCTTTGTGGTTGTGGTTGACTTTTTCCACTAGTCTCCAATAAACTGGTAGTTAGATTAAAAAGTTTGATAAATTATAGGGCCATTTTTCATAGAAAAATACTTCATATATGATGATGAACGTTTCTTGGTACATCACATCATGAGGTATGTAATATACAGTTGTCCCATTTTGAGTACTGCTGAGACCCACTTTTAGGTTCAGGAGTTGTCAAGCTGAGACCTATCTTATGAAATACCCTATAATATCTATCTAATTACTGCATCCATCGGTGATCATCACCTGGACCTATGATTTTATTATAGGTTGCAAAGCGGTGACTTTTTCTAATATTATTATCCCTTCTGCACCTGTCGGAAATTATCTCTAAAAAGGAACTTTCCCTACATGAAAAACTGTCCATACAATATAGGCAGGATAAACACTTGATCCTTTCTTTGTAACTATTTATTAAAATTAACTTCTTATCCTTCATCTTACTTACTCTCACACCCATATTTGGTTATATGGCTCCTGAGTCAAAATTTAGAATGTATTCTGCAGTTCTTCCTCTCCCTTAGTGTAATTGTAGCCAGTTTTCATCCAGCTCTAAAGCTCTTCACTGCTCTCTGCTCCTCCACTGCCAGTAATTTAAGTAGATTTTCAGGAGTATTGCTTATCAATGGGCACCAAATCTGATTCTAGAACTCTGGCCTTGACTTGCAACTCATCCTCTACACAACTGCTGAAGTGATGATTAAAAGTACAGACTCTCCTAACATCATTAAACAGTATAAAACCCTTAAATTATTCAAGGGCCCCTCAACATTCTAAGGTATAATCCAAGGAAAGCCTTTTGTGATCCATTCCTGTTATGAGCCAACCTCCCTGCCTAAAATTCCTCACTGAGCTTCCCAGGCTGCAGTTTCATCCTATTCAATAAGGCCTTCTTTCTTCATCCCAGATAGAAAGAGGCATTTTGATCTGTATCTCTGTTCCCTTAAAATCTTTAGACAAATTCTGTGACTGTACCTATCATGTGGCTGGATGATTTGTGTACTCTCAGGAGCTTGCTCTCTCACTAAAAAGAAAGCTCCTCAAAAGCAAAGATATCGTCATCACTGCTGAATCCTCAAATCTAGGGCAGTCCTTCTGGTATATGTCATGTACATGATAATGTTGAATTGTGATTGGTCCTGTGAAGCTGATTATACTTGTGTTCCTTTCTGGACCGCTAAACAGGCTCAGCTTTGGTGTCTGTTTTTCATTCTCTTTACTCACACCCACTGAGGGCTCATCTGCTCTAGATTTCTCATATTTTACCCAGTTTCCTACCTTTGTTACCTACAGTGCAGCTTCACTCAGATATTCTACTGAAGTGCTTTCTCTGCTACATACATATGAAAACACTCCTTACGAACCCCATACACGTTTTGCTTATTCCTATTTCTTTACTCATACTGTCCATTTCTATGAGGTATCCTTCCTCCTTCCTGAAAGACTTTTTAAACAATATTTTCTTTGGGTGATAACCTAGAAGCAAATACAGTAGAACATGTTCAGAGGCTGCCCTAGGATGCTTGACGCCTTCCTTCATTTTCAGTCTATGAAAGCTGAATTTACAAGATTTAATCACACACTAGCTGGATTTCACCCACCACTTATGTATGCTTTTTCTTTTTAAAAGGACTATAAACTTCTAAAGACTACAGGTAAACATTATTCCCCTAATACATACCGAGAATGCTGCTAAACATTGTATATGCTTTCCATGCCTATATAAATACAAAAATCCTGACCATCTAAATGAGTGGATATTACTCTATAGTACTAATCATCTTAAAAATTATTTTCAATGTCATATTTCATTTTTAACTCTCATATTAAAAAGGAAAATTTCAAATATTGGAACAAAGAATACAAAGATCAATCTACAAACAATAATTCTTAAGACAACATAATTAAAATCTATAATTAATATACATACACCCATAACCAAGGTATCAAGGGTTAATTAGTCAAGTTAAGCTGTCTAGTGAAGTCATTTCTTTTATCATATTTTCCAGTTTATTGAACAGTTTCTTAATTGTCTAGATGATGAACCATCCCAAGTTGTGTTTTAGGGGTAGTATTATAATGATGCCATTTCATTTTTTTCCTTCCTTTGTCCCTCATGCCAACTAAATAGAGAATATTAATTCAAGCAATCTTTCCACATATTTTGCAAACAATAAAACTTAGTGATTCAAATTATGGGGGAAATATCCTTTTGTTTTTATCTTTAGCATTATAAACATCACTGTTTACAAGAAAATACCGGCAAGGGAGTAAGAACAGATCACCGTAAACAGGCCCCTGTACTGAAAACTCAGATCAATAACCATGTTGTTAGAGGCCAGTATTGCTATAGTGACATAAAGTGGAAAAACATGTTTTCTAAGTAATCTGCTTATTTAGTGAAGGCTGGGGTTGCAGGTTCACTATATAAAGTGTTATACACTTATTTTCAATTACTCATGAAGCATTAAAAGAAATGAACTTAAACCTAATCAAAATTTGTGTAGCTTGCTCGCATGCTACTAACATACCAAGTTAGGAAAATAGAGACTTACATTTTTGCAGTCCTTCTTATTACCTTTGCCATAGCGATCCTGATGGAGAATCGGTAGTCATAAATGATCTCCCTTGTAAGTGTAATTGGAAATATTCATTTAATGCTTCAGCTATTTTAGTGTCTCAGGTGACTACGTTGCCCATTATAACTTGTAGTACTGTTTCTCCCCCTTCCTGCTAACCCTATATAGAACTAAAAATAATTTTGTATATTTCCAAACCCTCTTGAGTTACATGTGTGTGTATGTGTGTGTGTACCACATGTTAACTGGTATATAACTCTCACCTTATTCATTAATACTTTTAAAATAACCACTGTGTTCAGAATATATTAACTAGCCCCAATAACTTCAAATTTACTTTCCAAATATGATTAAACCAATTTTTTAAATTCCTTCTTTCCTAACTCTACTCACTTTTCCTGGTGCATTAATGTGATCAGAAGCATTTAAAATTCATTATTCACATTGGAAGGGGTTATGAAAGCTTACTTCTCTCTCATTGTAGTAAATGCACGGAGATCCCATTAGGACTGATAGTCTGTAACTACAAAGAGAGACATAGGCCCCATTGCTTCACGCCATTCTTCAAAGCAGGTTCTCACTGATATTTTTATCATGAGTCTTTTTTTTGTTGTTTTTTCACTTAGCCATATCCTTATCGCACCATATGGACAAATACCTAGCAAACTCAGAAAGAATGTGATTTTAAAAGGGAGATTTTGAAAGACGAAAGCATGTAGATGATGGGGTCCCCACTTGGGTAGGTGCTTAATTTAGTTTTATGCTGGACTGACCCAACTTAAGGCTTGAATTTTGGTATTTAAAAACACAAGTATCAAAGATTTCTGCTTTTAATGCCCTCCTGCAAAAACAACGAATAACGTCAGGGCTGTGTTGAAAGCACTCTAAGATGAATTCACTCTCATTCACTGGAAAATAACTTAAAGATTTTCTTTTTTCTATTTCTCTATTTTGCATCCTTTCCTCCTTCCCTTCCTTCCAACAATATAAGGTAATTAAGGAAAACTCCATATACATGAGACATCTGACTCTTTGAGACTTACTCCTGCACTTTCTGTAGCATCTACAAAGTATTCCATTGACTATTATTAACTTGATCGATTTCCTGCTATCCATAGGGTGTCTGCTTTCATTCATGCCACTGTAAATTTATCAGTGTTCTTTTTTGAAAATATTACATTATACTTTGTCATCACTTATAAGGTAGATATCTTAGAACTCTTTAACTCCTCCATGTTTTCATCAGCGTGGAATACTGCCCTATAATTCTTCTCTCTGGCTCCTGATAAAATCTATAATGCAGCTCTTCTTTTTAAAGCTTTCCATTGGGCCTTTTCAAATGTTCTGTAGTAAACAAATGTCCCTGATCTTCACTTATTGGGTCTTAAATAAAACCAAACTCAACTGAGAGTTCTCAAGTTCCTCTGCAACTTTCCTCAGGACTGTCTCCTTATTCTCATTTCTCTTACATATTTCAGGGCCAGGAGGTGGAAGAAGCTTTCTTTAAAGTTGCGTCCAAATCACTTCTCTTCTATATTCAAGTACAAATTCCTGCTTCTTTGTTTCTCATGCTATCTACCTGTATCTCTAATACAAATATTTCTACTAAATCTTTAATGATCTTTCTACTGCAAGGTCAGCCACCATCCTGGGTGACTTCAGGGTACATAGGAATGGTCTATCCAACACCATAACTTCACAAATATTTAAACTTCTCCATTTTAGTAACCATTATTCCCACTGTTCTTTAACCACTTGTCCCCCATGATTATGTCCCGGAAGCTGTCATCAGCCTGAATTAGTCTAACTCCGATATCTTAAATTCAAATATCCTACTCTTTGTACATTATCTTTCTGGCTCTTTCATTTCCTTAAATGCACCATAGATACTTTTACAGCTTACAGATCCCATTAATTCCTTTTTCCCTCCGTTTTCCTCCCCACACTCACCCCTAGCGTAGGTCAGCCTTTTCCTTGTCTAATGTCTTCTGCTAACCGGCCCAGTCATCATGTTTTATTATGCAACATACTCTCCCATTATCATCTTGTTCTTCTATACTACTATTCTTTCACCAGAACCACAAGTCTTAACTCTGAATCCACGCTAAAAGCAGCTTTCTCTATTCCGTTATCATAGTGTATAAATATCCATTTCCAAGTTTAGCATCATTTCAATTTATAGTCAGTAAATTCAGCTTGACCCTCAGCATTAGTCATTGTGATAGGATGAATAATGGTCTCAGAGATGTCCACCCCCTAGTCCCTGAAACTTGAGAAACTTGAGAATATGTTAGGTTACATGGCAATGAGGAATGAAGGTAGCAGATAGAATTAAAATTATTAATCAGTTGACTTTAAGACAGTGAGATATTACTGGGTTATTTGGGCACACACAATATAATCACAAGGCTTTTTAAATGTGGAAAATGGAAATGGAAGAGTCATTGTCGAGAGTGGGGATGTGAGAAGTATTATCTAGTCATCACTGGCTTTGAAGATAGAAGGGGACCACAAGCCAAGGAATTCAGACAGCATCTAGAGGCTGGGAAAGGCAAGAAAATGGTTTCACTCTAGAGCCCAGAGCAGAAAGGAATACAGCCCTACTGACACCTTGATTTTAGCTAATAAAACACACGTCAGACTTCTGAAATACTGTACTTTAAAGTAATAAAATTCTGTTTTTCTTAAGTCACTAAATTTATAGTAATTTGTTATAGCAGTCAAAGGAATCTAATATACCCATTAACTTTATATGTTCCCATATCTAGGATTTACTTCCTTTTTTTTTTTTTTTTTTTTTTCCAGCAGGTATTCCAAGCTTGCATTTAACTATTGATTGCCAAAAAAGGCAACTTTGAATGCTCCATTGAGAAGTGTGTGGTCAGAAGCCATAGTCTTCCTTAACTTTCTTTCTCTTAATCTACAAATTTACGTGAAGGGAGATTCATTCTCACCAACTTTTCTTAAAAGTAGAAGTCCCACTTTAAGTACATTTCACCAACCTTCTACAGGACTTGACTCAAACTCTCCTCTTTCTTATACTCTTTCCTCCAAGAATGGGAGAGACTTGAAAGTATTAGAGGATTTAATATAATTCTCCCTTTGCCCTATAATCTAAAGCTACAGTTCCATCTCTTCCTTCCACTTCTTATTCAAAGTTCTTGTAAGTGTAGTCACTTTTTCTTACTCCTATTCTCTAAGCCTTTGTTGTCTGCCTGATTCTCCACGGCACCCTCTATTTGTTGAATATATATTTTTTAATCCTTCGTTTTTTGGGTTTTTTAGCGCAGTTTTAGGTTCACAACAAAATTGAAAGGAAGATATAGAGATTTCCCATATACCATCTGCTCCCACACAGGCAGAGCTTCACCTATAATCAACATCACTCACCAGAGTGGCAAAATTGTCATCAAGGATGAACCTACACTGATACATCATCATCATTCGACGTCCACTCTTGGTGCATTTCCTATGGATTTAGACAAATGTAAAATGACTCTTATATTCATCATTGTAATACCATACACACTATTTTCTCTGCCCTAAAAATTCTTTATATTCCACTCATTCATCTTACCCAACACACACACACACACACACACACACACACACACACACACACACACACACTTGTCACTGCAGGCAATAACAGATTTTTTTCATTGACTCCATAGGTTTGCCATTTCCAGAATGTCATATAGTTCGAATCATGTAATATGTAGCCTTTTTACTCAGTGGCTTCTTTCACTTAGTAATGTGCATTTTAGTAACATCCATGCATTTTCATGGCTTGGTAGCTCATTTCTTTTTAGCACTGAATGACAATCCAATGTCTGCATACAACAATTTATTTTTCCATCCACTTACTGAAGGGTAACTTGGTTGCTTCCAAGTGTTGGCAATTATGAATAAAGCTGCAATAAATATCTGTGTGCAAGCTTTTGTGTGAACATAAGTTTTCAACTCTTTTGAGAAAATACCATAGAGTATGATGACTGGATAGTATGGTGAGAGTTATGGTTACTTTTCTAAAAAACTGCCCAACTATCGTGCAAAGTGGCTGAACTATTCTCTTTTTGCCCCAGCAATGAAGAATGTTCCTGCTCCTCCATGTCCTCACATTTAATGTTGTCGGTGTTCTGGATTTGGCCATTCTAATACGTGTATAGTGGTAGTTCGCTGTTGTTTTAATTTGCCTTACCCTGATTACACATGATGTGGAGGATATTTTCATATACTTATTATCCACCTGTATGTCGTCTTTGGTGAGGTGTCTGTTAAGGTCTTTGGCACCTTATTAAATTGGGATGTGTGTGTTTTTACTGTTGAGTTTTAAGAGTTCTTTGTATATTTTGTATAGCAGTCCCTTATCCGATGTGTCTTTTGCAAATATGTTCCCCTAATCTGTGGCATGTCTTCAAATCTATTTGACATCGTCTTTCACAGAGCAGATTTTTTTGTATTTTAGTTAAGTCCAGCTCATCAATTATGTCACTCATGGACCATGCCTTTGGTATTGTATATAAAAAGTTATCATCATATTCAAGGCCATCTAGGTTTTCTACTAGGTTATCTTCTAGGACTTTTACAGTTTGCATTTAACATTTAGGTCTATAATCCATTTTGCATTAATTTTTGTGACAGGTGTAACATCTGTGTAATGTTTTTGCATGTGGGTGTACAGCACCATTTGTTGAAGGGATTATCTTTGCTCCATTTTATTGCTTTTGCTCTTTTGTCAAAGATCAGTTCACTATATTTAATGGGGGTCTATTTCTAGTCTCTCTATTCTATTCCATTGACCTATCTGTCTGTTCTTTCACCAATGCCCACCAAATATGCATATTTCCTTTCCCCTAACCCCAGACGTGAAGTTGCTTTTCTTGGGCTGTATTATATAGTCAGGATTTGCCTTTAATTTGGGGTCCTGGGCTTTTATTTCTATTATATTAGTCAAAAAACTGTGTTACAAATTGTCATTCTTTCCCCCAAAGGGCTTATATGCATAACCTGATTTCTAATTGCAGGGTGAAACTTTAAAATACCTTCCTATATGGAATGGCAAAGCATGGCTGAATTTTAGAAAAACGAAGGTAATTAAAAAGAATTTGCATCAAATTCTAACAGTGACTATACTTTGAAGAAATAAACCATTTCTTATAAGTCAATGCATACTTATTTGGTTTTTCATTTGTTTACAATTGTGATTAAAAAAAAACAAAAAATTAAAAAGCAATTTCTCTTTCCCCCATGTCTCTGGCAACTACCATTCTACTTTCTGTCTCTATAAATTTGACTACATTAGATACTTTATACAGTGGACTCATATAGTACTTGTCTTTTTGTCTTTCTTGTTTTCAAACATCCTTAAACTTTCATCAGTAACCAGGTTTAGAGCTTGACCAAGTATACTATCTTGAGGCTTTTCCTTATAAGGTTTAAATCTCTGCACAGCAAACTGGGTCTTGGTGTGGAGAAAATCTGAACTTTTGTATCTTGTCAGGGTCGGAATTGTATTTATACTACAGGATGTTAAGCGTATTGAGTTAACCTTTATCCTAACTTCTTAACTCGAAAACTTTTCAGGCAAAGACTCCACTGAAGAACCCAAACTCCTGTTCTAAAGGAAGGACAGGAGAAAGGAAAAAGAGTGGGAGAGAAAATGGGAGGGAGAAGACAGACAGATACACACACACAGACACACACACACACACACACACTCATAGACACAGAAACACATACACACAAGGGGGTGGGGTGACATGGACACATATTACATAATTATGAAGTTGTAGTATTGAAAGTATGAATAAGAGGAAACTTTTTTTTTGCTCTACTTGATATAAATATTAAAAGATTATTTCTCAATTTTGACAGATAAGGTGAAAGTTCTCTAGAAATAACTTTTCAAATCTTGATACTGCATAACATAGACTTTTTACCTACCTAAAAATGTTTTTCATTTCTGACCTACTTCAACTCTAGGTAAAGTGATTTATTGACAAGGACATAAAATTTGGGTCTCTACATAAAGGGCCTCTACTAAATGATGCAAAACAAAGTAAAATCTATTTAGAATATTTCCCTGAAAGCATTTTCATATGCTCCCAGAAATTTAAAAAAACACAAACAATATTCTAACTCTGGAAAAGTTGAGATAATAAACCATTACCTACTGTAGTTAACTGATTGTAAAATCCTTTGAATAAAATCCATGTAATACTCATTTGTATTTCAAATGTTTATGACTTATTTTCATATGTGCTACAAAGACAAAGGATATGAAGCCAATATAGTTGCAAGATATTGATATTCTTTGGTAAGACACACACACACACATACACACACAGAGAGAGACACACACACACACACGCAGAGCAAAAGGGTTTCTAAAGTATAAAAGCTTCCCAAAACTTTATCTTTACAAGGTACTGAGATCCTCAAAAACATCAAAACAATATATTTTGTTTAAGAGCTCTCAATAAATATGATGAAAAACTATACAAATAAATATTCTAAGTCATAAATGAATGATTTGTGAATGAATCAAGCAACCAAGCAAAAGGCTCAAACGAAATGGGAGATACGCATACGATTTCTTTTCCTACTGTTTTAATTTACCTTCAGAACTATACTCTGGAGGAGGAGGAGCCATCTTGCTGAGGGATTCTTTTGGACAGGGGGACTTGAAAATGGACCACACTACACCTCTGTCTTTAGAATCTGTATTTTTTTATATTTATTAAATTTATGGGGTGACATTGCTTAGTAAAACTATATAGGTTTCAAGTGTACATTTCTATAATACATTATCTACATATTGCATTCTGTGTTCACCAGCCAGAGTCAGTTATCCTTCTATCACCATATAGTTGACCCCAATTTCCCTCTTCTATCTCCCCCTCTTCCCCTTACCCTCTGGTATCCACTACACTGTTGTCTGTGTTTGTGAGTTTTTGTTTCTTTGTTTGATTGTTGCTTTCAGTTTTATATCTCAAATCTGAGTAAAGTCATATGGTTCTCAACTTTTTCTGTCTGACTTATTTCACTTAGCATGATAATCTCAAGATCCATCCATGTTGTTGCAAATGGCAGTATTTCTTTCTTTTTTAATTAAAGTTTATTAGGGTGACAATTGTTAGTAAAGTTACATAGATTTCAGTTGTACAATTCTGCAATACATCACCTTTACATCACATTGTGTGTTCACCACAGAGTCAGTTCTCTTTCCATCACCATATATTAGACACCATTTACCCTCTTCTAGAGCTCCCCACCCTTACCTTCTGGTAACCACTAAACTATTGTCTATGTCTATGAGGTTTTGTTCCTTTACTTGTTTGTCTTGTGCTTTTCTTGTATTTTCAGTTTTATATACCACACATCAGTGAAATCATATGGTTCTCTACTTTTTCTGACTTATTTCACTTAGCATTATAATCTTAAGATCCATCCATGTTGTCACAAATGGTACTATTTCATCTTTTATTACTGCTGAATAGTATTCCATTGTGTATGTATACCACAACTCCTTTACCCATTCATCTATCGAAGGACATTTTGGTTGTTTCCATGTTTTGGCCACCATAAATAAAGCTGTAATGAACACTGGAGCACACTGACTTGACTTTATGGATAACTGTTTTCAGATTTCTTGGGTAGATACCCAGGAAAGGGATTGCTGGGTCATATGGTAATTCTATTCTTAATTTTTTGAGGGACCTCCACACTGCCTTCCATAGCGGCTGCACCAATCTGCATTCCCACCAACAGTGTCTGAGGGTTCCCTTTTCTCCACACCCTCTCCAACACTTGCTACTATTTGTTTTGTTGATGACAGCCATTGTAACTGGGGTGAGGTGATACCTTACTGCGGTTTTTATTTGCATTTCTCTAATGACTAGTGATTTTGAACATTTTTTCATATGTCTATTTGTCACTTGTATGTCCTCTTTGGAGAAATGTCTCTTCAGATCCTCTGTCCATTTTTTAATAGGGTAGGGAGGTGGTGGCTAGGCTCAGTGTCTAAGGCTTCCATTCTCTGCTCGGTAGTGAGGGCTTAAACCACCGTTTTCAGCCTTTTTCCCTCAGTCTTTGCTCCGAGGTCTCTGCCATAAGTGTTGGGTTCAGCCGTGTTATTTGCTGTCCCCTCAGCCCTGTCGGCCATAAGCAGAGCCCTAGCAGTCCGAGTTCTTCCCTCTCCTGCAACTGCAGTAGTTCCAGAATGCAGTGAGCTTGGAGTACCGAGCTAGGTCTGTGTCTTATGCCCGCGTGGTCCCGTCTCCGCATTTCTCCTTTCCCTCCTCCCCCATTCTCACAATTTGCCCACCTTTAGATGATTTCAGTAGTGTGCCTCTTAGTCTTGCCTGTCTGCTGCTCAGAGAGTCCTTTGTGGAGTTATAGTTGTTCAATTTGTTGTAAATTCTAGAGGATATTTCAAGAGGCTCACCTCATGCCTCCATTTTTATGATGTCCTCATCTTTTCTTATGGCCAAGTAACATTCCATTGTATCTATGTACCACATCTTCTCTATTGGATCATCTATCAGAGGACACTTTGGTTGTGTCCACGTCTTGGCCACAATGAATAATGCTGCAATGAACATAGGGGTACATATATCTTTATGGATAAATGTTTTCAGATACCCAAAAGAGGGATTGATAGATCATATGGTAACTGCATTCTTAATTTTTTGAGAAACCTCCATACTGCTTTCCATAGTGGCTGTACCAATTTACATTTTCACCAGCAGTATATGAGGGCCCCTTTCTCTCCACAGCCTCTCCAAAACTTGTTATTACTTGTCATGTTGATAACAGCCATTCTAGTAGGTGTGAGATAGGATCCCACCTGGTTTTGATTTACATTTCCCTAACAGCTAGTGAAGTTGAGCATCTTTCCATATATCTGTTGTGTATTTGTATGTCTTCTTCAGAGAAATGTCTGTTCTGGTCCTCTGCCCATTTTTAATTGGATTGTATGTTTTTTTGTTGTTGAGTTGTTTAAGTTCTTTATATGTTTTGGAAGTTAGACCTTTACCGGCAGTGTTGTTTGCAAATACCTTCTCCCATTCAGTTGTTTGCCTCTTTGTTTGTTGATGGTTTCTTTTGCTGTGTAGAAGCTTTTCAGTATGATATAGTCATATTCATTTATTTTTGTTTTTATTTCCCTTGCTGTGAGGTCAAATTCATAAAATCCCCTGTGAACTCAAAATCCGTAAGTTTGGTACCTATCCTTTCTTCTATGCAATTTATTGTTTCAGGTCTGATGTTTAGGTCTTTAATCCACTTTGAGTTAATTTTGGTATATGGTGACGGATAGCAGTCTAGTTTTCTTCTTTTTCATGTGGCTTTCCAATTCTCCCAGTACCATTTATGGAAGAGGCTTTCTTTTTTCCACTATATTTTTTTGGCTCCTTTGTCAAAAATATCTATCCATATCTATGTGGGTTTATTTCTGAGTTCTCAATTCTATTCCATTTTTTGTGTGTCTGTTTGTCTGCCAATATCATGTTGTTTTGATTATTATCACTTTGTAGTATAAATTGAAGTCAGGGAGTGGGATACCTCCAGCCTTGTTCTTTTTTCTTAGAATTGCTTAGGCCATTCGGGGTCTTTTGTGATTCTATACAAATCAGACGATTTTTTTGTTCTATATCCTTAAAAAAAACCATTGGAATTTTTATGGGAATTGTATTAAATCTATATATTGCTTTGGGTAATATGAACATTTTAAACTGATACAGCACATAAACAAAATAAATGATAAAAGTCACATCATATTGATAGATGCACAAAGGGCATTTGACAAGAATACAACATTCATTTATGATTAAAACACTTAATAAAACAGATATAGAGGGAAAGTACCTCAAAATAATAAAGGCTATATACAAGAAACCCTCATCTAATGTTATACTTAATGATGAAAATCTGAAAGCTTTTCCTCTAAGATCAGGAACAAAACAGGAATTCCCCCATCACTGCTGTTATTCAACATAGTAATGGAAGTCCTCGCCAGAGCAATCAGGAAAAGAAAGAAATGAAAGGCATCCAAATTGGGAATGAAGCCCTTAAATTGCCACTTTTTGCATATGACATCATTATTTATATACAAAACCCCAAAGACTCTACAAAAAACAAAACAAACAGAAAAATCTATTAAAAACAATAATAAATACAGTAAAGTTGCAGGATACAAAATCAATGTATAAAAATCCAGTGCTTTTTTATATATATACTAACAATGAAATTTCAGAAAAGGAAATGCAAAAACACTATTCCTTTTTCAAAAACAACTAAAAGAATAAAATACCTAGGAATAAACTTAACAAATGATGTGAAGGACCTATACACTGGAAACTATAAGCCATTATTTAAAAAAAAAATTAAGAAGTCATAAATAAATGGAAAAATATTAAGTGTTCATGGATTGGTAGAATACGTTTTTAGAAAGATGAAATATTGAAAAGTCTAAGAGGCATCCAGTATGTAGCAAATGAATCAGTGTTAAACAAAGAAGAAGAACACTACACAAAGTGAAAAATACCTTGCATATACAGGGGGTGCCAAAAAAATGTATACAAGTGGACACTTTGGTCAATGTTGTTCAAGCAGTAGTTCGCTGTAATCAGAAGTCTCTAGATGCTGATGGTAACCACTTTGAGCACTTCTCATAATGTAGAAGTCAAACGTGACTTGTATTCATCTTTTGTTATTGGTATATATTGAGTATAATAATTTTAATATGGTTTTCCTTTCCTAAAATGGTATACGTTCTTTTGGCACCCTCTGTATGTAACTATCCCAGCATGTTTATAATCTAAGTCACTCTTGTTACCCTCCTATGCAATTTCTTATTCCTCTGTTATGATAACTTATTGGTCACATCCTTAAAATGAAAAAAGAAGCTGTGATTCTATTTTTAGGAATAGTAATACCCCAAGAGGAGAGTGCTTCGTGGCAACTTAACAAAGGAACAAGAGCAGACAAAATTCCTAAGAAGGTTAGAAAGAAAGAAAGGGATATGTAGGGAGCCAATGGGAACTGAGAAAATAATTTAAACTACAGAAAGGCTGCACAGGAACAGATACATGGCAACACTCATCTCATTACCTCTGTCCATAGTGTCTCCCCTTAAGGAGGAATATGGCTTTCTGCCACCATGATTGATGTACAGAATCACAGACGTGTCACAGCATTAAGAAGCTTCATGACTACAAAGACATGCTGCTTTAACGTGAGCTTTAACTGAGCTTAAATATAGAGCACAGCTGTCAAACTGCACAGGACTCTCTTCCAATCCGATATCATTAAAATGATGTTGTGAACTGACTGTAATTTGAAACGATAGGGATGCTGTTACTAGAGGAGAAGGGTCAAGCCAGTGTCAAAGCTGAACATCGTTAGCTGCCTACTACTAAAATTGTTTTGTTGTAATGACTGGATAGAAACAAAGGTGTTGGTGATTTTGAGCATTTAATGAAGTAATTACTTCATTTCCCCTAGAATTCTAAGAACTGTTATATAATAAAGACGATCTAATATAACATAGATGACAGAATAAATCAAAAGTTCAACAATTATAAGGAAAACTGTATTTTATTATCAAATGAAATTTATCAAATGAAAGGTACTAACCAGTCTTTCCCTTTAGAACAAGTTAGGTTGATTCTCAGGAGTATACTTCTAGCAGTTCAAGCACATTATTGACAAATAAAATATTTGAGTTGTAAAAGACAGAAAGATGAGAACTACAAGCCTCCTGTGACTTTTCTTTCTATGTGAACCTGAGAGAATCAAAATGTTCTAGCAAAAACATAATCTGCCATAGCTTAAGGAAAGAAAAAAATAGTGATTCTGGGGCTACAGTAATCTTATATCAGCCTAAATGAAATTCATTTTTTTAAATCTTTTTCCATGTACAATTTTAATCATCCTGATGAAGTTAAAGTCTTGATAATAGTATCAGAATGATTTGCCTTCACTGAGTCACAGAATGCATACAATATCAATAAAGGAGTATCCTTTGTCTGTTAATCACAGGAAGTACCCAAGCATTTAGAACAGTGCTTTACACATAGCGGATACTCAATAAACATGTGCTGCATAAATAATAAGTTTGCAGTAGCTGTGCCATTTATGTGATTATACTTCTACAATACTCAAGGATAACTTTAAGCAGAATAAATATAAAATATTTGCCACGATGAGCTGAAAGACTCCAAACTAATCATATAGAATCAACCCATTATTAGTTATATCGTTGTACTTTTTTGATTTTTTAGAAACCACTTTTATTACAATTGCCAGTGTTCTGCAAGTGTTCTGAGGTTGTTCTCAGCTGAAATTCAGCCTCTCTATAATAAATTAATAAGTAAAAGAGTGGATCCTAAAGGGTAAAGTTACACAACATAACCCCCTTTATCCCTGTACAGAAAAATAACTTATCTTCTATATTATCTATTTCAGTGCCTAATTTAATTGGAAATTGATTTTATTTTAAAGAAAAATGAGAATGACACCATAGTGATCACAATTAGAGATTGGTGCTAATTGGATTTCAGGGTGAATTCTATATGGAAACAGGAATAAAAAATGGTGAACAACACCATAGCTCAGTAACCTTTTCTCATCCTCATAGTGGAATTTAGGAAAATTATAAACTGTAAGTAAATTGTAAATTATCATACATGATAGCAAAATACATACAAAATTTAATAGTGTACGATCAAAATAGACTATGATAAAAAAAAAACTATATTGTTCTCAGCTTGATATTTCTGCATAGAAGGGCATTTGAAGAGATTCCGTAATGCAAGCAACTGCTTGATAGAGACCTGAGATTGGATAGCTGCAAATAGAATTGGCAGAAGAAATTCTTTATATATATGCTGAACCACAACCTCTAATATCACTGCTTAGAAAGGAGAGAAGCAGACACACCAACCTGAAGCATAACTATAAGCATGGGGTGACTTGATGATCAAAGGAGTCTGGCAGGCTTTTTGACTAAAAGGCAAAGAATCCTGCAGAGCTGGGTTTTACAAATAGCAGCAGCAGCAGCCATAGAGCACAGTACAGTTTTAACATGTATAATGTGGAAAGGACCACTGGCCACTCTGTCCTTTTTGTCATGTAGTCTATATGGACAGTGATTGCTATAGAAGTGTCATCTTTTATAAAAAGATCAAAGAGTTTAATATGACTGTTCTTCATTGGGAGACCATGTGAGGTCAGCTAGACCATAACAGCTAGCTCTGGTGGTAATATACTGTGTTTCCCCGAAAATAAGACCTAGCCGACAATCAGCTCTAATGTGTCTTTTGGAGCAAAATTAATATAAGACTGGGTCTTATATTATAGTATACAAGACCCGGTCTTATTTTACTATAAATATATATTAGATTAGATTAGATTAGATCTGGGTCTTATATTAATTTGTGCTCCAAAAGATGCATTAGAGCTGATTGTCTGGCTAGGTCTTATTTTCGGGGAAACGTGGTAGTAAAGCTACTTAAACTTGACTGAATACAGCAGATTTAGATATCTACAGCATATAGAAACAGCAGGTTCTCTTTTTGCTTAGTTCAAACGGATTATAACATATCTTAAAATTACATAATATGCATAAATTACCTAAGGCAGTACCTGGTACACAGAAGTACCAAAAGATTGGTTTTTCCAAATGCTAATAATAAATCAATAAACTTCTGTTTACCCCAAATGATCACGAAGTAAACTGTTTCATAAAATTACAGTTATACATGAGAATTAAACATGAGAGAATTAGAATGTAATAAAATATATGGTATGCTAAATAATTCTGACTGTGAAATTTCAGCTGTCGTGGGTAAAGGAGCACTTATCAGTCGGCCCATATGAGCAGCTTAGTAAGAAAACAGCAATTTTGTTTATGGGTTTTTGATTTCTAGTCTTCTCTTGAGAAATGTCTGTGTATCAACGGTCTTTCTCTGTTCTGCAGTTCCAAAGTTTCAATTAAAAGTGATGAAATGGACAGAAAGCTTTATCCCCTGATATCAGCTCTGAAGTTCGTATTGTTCAATTCTAATTCAAAATGAATTAGATGCCCAATGTCCAATGCCTTAATCCACACTATACTTCTTAACAGAAGCCCACATCACACATTATATTCACATAAAACATATTTTTAAAACATCCCATCCATATTCATTCGTTAATTCATTTATTCATCCATTGATTCATTAAATAAATATTTTTTGAGTGCCTATTGTAGTGTCACACACCATGCAGGAAATCAGGAACATGGCAGTGAGTGAAAGTAGGTAAGATCCTTACCCACAAAAAGCTGACATTTTGTTGGTGAGGCAGGTGTTATTCAAATAATCATAAAAAATATACAATAATAATAAGTGCTAGGAAAGAGTGCAACATTGTGCTATGACATTATATGATAGAGGGAGCCAGCTTAAGATACAGTCGAAAAAAGGTTTCCTTGTGAATTGAATGACTGACCTAAGAGGCAAAGAGAAAGAGTTATTTTAAGCAGGGGTGGCCCTCAACACAAAGACTTTGAAATAAGAGCATACAATATTCTAGGAACTCAAATTTTCTCCATTAATATAAATAGAGTTCCAAATGATGCAAGAAGAGCATGGTGCAGAAGCTTGGTCAATATTTTCCCTTCTGCAATCAACCTCTTTGTCCTGAACAATTTCAAGATTCCAGAATTCTCTAATGATATATTGAATTATAATGTTGCAGAGTCTAACTGATGATATTGGTAAGAAAGGGGGCAGTAGGCTAATTAGGAAAGAGTCGGCTTTTAGTGACAGACAAATATCATAGCAATTAGCATTGGGACAGATTTATATATACATGTACACATCAATTTACAGAGGTTGCCATTGCTGTAAAAATCCTGCAAGTGTTCTGATTACACTATTTGCTGAAGTTTGTTCTGGAAGTCATTCTATTTGTTAATCCTCTCCTGGCACTTTACAACATATTCACAGATTTGTGTCCAGTCAATGTTGTGGTTCAACACAAAGTAAGTTAAACTCTGAGACTCAAATAGAGCATACATCATCAAACTTGAGATGATCATCTTTTAAAATATTAAAACCAAATAAAACAAAAAAGAGAAAGATCAAGAACAACAGTAAAATTTTCTGATGTTAATATTGCCAAGGTGAATCTTCATTGTTTATACAATTTAATCTATTCCCACTATGATTTCCAACAGTATATGATTTGCTAATTGAGTTGCAGACTGAAATAGCTATGAAGACAGGTTCCGAATAGACAGTAAATTAAGGTCTAGGCACGTAACTGATCAGGAAGAACTTTGAAAGGACAATGAGGATGCTTTGCTAGCACATGCAGAACATGCTACTACCTACGCAGGACCTCAGAGTACTTGCTAACTTAAGCACATATTAAGGTTGGCTGTTAAATCTGCATTTTTTCTCCCTAAATGATAGTTGTTCGACATTGAGACAAATAATTTATTTTCCAGATTCTGTACTGGCCAGCAGAAATACAGGAATACTACAAACATATTCGATTTCTTCTGTCTTGAAAAATAATTAGAATATACCAAAGAACAAATATCAAGTAGATACTTGTATGATCACAACCACAGAAACATTATTTGCAATAGCCAAAAGGTGGAAGCAACTAAATGGTCCATTGACAGATGAATGATCAACAAAATGTGGCAGACACATCCAATGTAGTATTATTATTCAACCTTAAAAAGGCTGACACATGCTACAACATAGATGAACCTTAAAGATATGCTCAGTGAAATAATCCAGTCACAAAAAGACAAACACTTAAGATTCTACTCGTATGAGATAGTACTTAGAGAAGTCAAATTCATTGAAATAGAAAATTGAATTGTGGTTGTCAGGGGCTGCAGTGAGAAAGAATGGGGAGTTATTGTTTAATGGATGAAGAGTTTCAGTTTGGAAGATAAAACAACTCTGGAGATTGGTGGTGATTATGATTGCTCAAAAATGTGAATGTACTTATTATTGCCACTCAACTGTACACTTAAAAATGTTTAAAATGGAACTTTAATATACATGTTTTATCACAATTAAAAAAAAATAACTTCTTTTTGACTCTGCCACCTCTCTTGGCTCTATACCATTTTTTTTTCTTTACAGCAAATCTTTCCAGTGATTTGCTTGTTCGTATTATATCCTACTTCCTTCCTCTCATTATCACTTAAAGCTATTCAATCAGACATTTAATCCTAATACTTTACCAAAACTTTTATGCTCAAGATAATCAAGATTTCCACATTGCTGAATCTAATGATCCTATCTCAGTCGTCGTCATACTTGAAACATCACTTTGTGACCATACATTTCAAATGGCCTGGAACATTACTGGTTTGATTCTGTTGTTCAGATGTAATTAATAGTGCCCCCTTTAACTTTCACAAGTGTACCAGATTGGATGAAAAATCTTATTGTGAGCCTAGATATCAGAATTTTATATAGTTGCTCAGTTCCTCCTCATTTAAAAGTAGCATTTACTTGACTTCCAAGATATCACACTCTCCTGGTTTTTGTTAACAGCACATTCTTTTGTTGGTTCCCCTTTATCCCTGCAATGCCTTAATTTTGAACTGGCCGAAGGGTCACTTCTATAAACCTCTTGATGATCTCATCTAATCTTTCAACATAAAAGAGATAAACTTGGATGATTCCCAAATTTAACCCTAGCATGGACAGCTCTCCTGTATTGCAAATTCAGGTGGAGAAGGCCTCCCTATTACCTACCCCTGGATACCCAACGGATATCTCAAACTCAGTGGTTCTAAGTATAAGCCCCTCATATTCCCTAATGTCTTCTTCATCTCAGCAAGTGAAAAATCCATTCTTCTAGTTGTTTAGGCCCAAAGCCTTTTATGTTTTTATTTCCATCATGCTTTTTGCAAACCCGCATGTCAGCAAATTCTGTAGATTCTAACTTCAAAAGGTATCCATAGTCCCAATGAGAGTTCCCGATATTTACTGTTATTCATCCTGGTTTGTGCCACCACCCTCTCTTCTTAGATTATTGTAGTAGTTATTTTGCTTGTTTCTGCCACCCTTCCCAATGCAGTATCTCCTTGACACAGCAGCCAGAGGGATCCTGTTAAAGTACATTATCATAATATGCCATTTCTCTGCTGAAATCTTCTCAATTCCTTCCCACTTCTCTGAGCATAAAAGTCAAAATTCTTACAGTAGCTAATTTGACTCTACATAATCTGGCCACTACTTATTCCTTAAAATTCATGTCCGACTATTTCATCTCTTCCACTCGGATCCAGCCACACTGGCCTTTTGCTGTTCCTGGAACATGCCAAGCAAGCATGCTGCTACTTGAATGCTTTTGTGCATTCTGTGAATTTGCAACGCCCCTTTCACCTCAGTTGTATTTTTCTGTTTTATTTTTGTGCAGTATTTATCACCATCTAATACAGTATATATTGTATTTATTTATTTTCATTGTATGAACCATCCCACTAGAATAGAAACTCATGGTTTCCATGAGAGCATTTACTCTGTATTTACTGCTATAGCCTGAAAATTGGAAGAGTAAGTGGTGTGTAGAAGATACTCAACAGATATTTGTTGATTAAATAAATGCAATGCAATAAGTGCTTCAATAGTAGTGCTTTTTTACGAACTGTTATTAAATTGGTGCAAAAGTAATTGTGATTTAAAAGGTTAAAAATAATTGCAAAACCACAATTACTTTTGCACCAACCTAATATATATCAGGCTCTTTTTCAGAGACTGTGATTAGAAAAGGAATAAAACATAATATTGCCCTAGGAAAAGCACAGTCTATTTTGAGTGTCAGACAGTAAGAAACTGCCAATAAAGTATAATGTCACCAATAAAAATGTTTAAAAGCTGTTATCAAGGAGTAAAAGGGAATATTTCTGCCTGAGGCAGTTAGGAATAATTTACAAGAGAACTGGACTTTTGTATTCTGCTCTGAAGGAATTTACTATGCAGGAAACCATAGAAGGGTATTCTATAACAGGCCAAGGAATGGCTGTATGAAAAGGCTTGATGGAAGCGCAATGCCTAGTCCTGTGTGAATACAGCACATAGTATGATAAGTTGAAGAGAGTGACTTGAGATGAATTAGAAATGTGCGATCACATTGTGAAGAATTATATATATGCTGTTTGCCAGATAAAAAGCACTGTTAAGAAGCTACTGCATCAGGTAAAAGAAGAAGGAAGAGGAAGAAGAAGAGGAAGAGGAGGTGAAGAGGAGGAGAAAGAGAAAGAGAAAGAGAAGGGAAAAAAATACCTTAACTCTGCTAAAGCAAATAACAATTAAGAACAATATTGAGAGCTCTTACAAAGGCAATTGAAAAAGCAGGACTCAGAGATTAACTACGTATGTGGTAAGAGATACAGATAAAGGCTTTTGATTCTAAGGTTTCTATCTTCAGGACCAAGTAAACAGAGATGCCTTTCCATAAAAAAAATAAAAAAAAATTGCTTTATAGGTGGGAAAGCACATTTGTAATAGTGGAGGAAACAGTAGGAAATAACATAACTTCAGAATTTAGATATCTTGAGTTTGAGATGTTTTCATCCAGGTGTCTGAGAAAGAGTTGGGGATGTGCTCTGTAGTTTAGAGAAAAATTTGTGCAGGAAATACACAAATGATATTCTTTAAAGAAGGCTCAAGTAAATAATGCATGCAACAACATCCAAAATGCTAACTACACATGATTCTGAGAGAATAGATTCATCAAAATACTGGAGAGAAAAGGCAGGCAAACTGTGACAGATTAACAAGTGAATTAATTTTTCAGGGAGGAAATACAGTGAAGTAGGCTACTCTTTCAAGGAGGTTTGCCCTGAAATTAAGGAGGGTATGTAACAGCAGCCTAAGTAGAAGACAGGGATGAGAAAGTATTGGAAGAAAGAAACATTTACCAGTAGAAACACAAGAGGCTGACAGAAAAATAGAGAATCACAATAACAAGAGGAAAAAGAGACAGAAAAGGCATATCAGAGAAAATGAAACATTTTCCAGAAACCAAGGATTCTGATCTCCCTTCCCTGTTATATCATGAATAGAAATTTGAGGATATATTCCACATCAACACATCGTCTCAGAAGCCTTCAATGTGTACTACTTGGGAGTACCTTAAGGCTCTATATTCTCCAATTCCCAATAACTCCCTTCAGCAATGCAAAAGAAAGTAACAAATATATATTATATATTATTATAGCTAAGGGATGCAGTGATTTCTCTTAACCAGAAAATATAATTTTTAAGCTCACAGTCAAACATTCCACAAGAATCAGTACTCACCATAGTCATGACATTTTTTTCTCAATAAAATTAATTGACAACACTAATATCTTCGGATTATTTTCCTCATGAACATGAAATATGTTGTGGTATATCTACTTTAAAAATGGCATCCCTCTCTATATTTCTTTAATTAAAATTTTACTTAACACAATCTACTTTGAGCATCCATGACATTCTCTATGGTGCCAGAAAGTCACTTATTGTCCGATCCGGAGATTCAATGTTGTTATAATCTCCAATTTGCTAGAAAAGAGTTAAACTCTACTACAGAATTCATTAGAATTCCCCTGCCAGTTTCTGGCATCAATCTAGTTGTCTAAAAATTGACTTCCTTTTTTTTTACATCACATGTCATATGTCTAAATTCTTTAAATCTTGGCCAACATACTTGCAGAAATTCAGTTAATACTAAATTTCCCATAGAGATCAAAATGTCTCCTTAACTTTAAAGCCGTTTATAAATTTAATAAATACTCTCTCCTTCCCCTAGTCAATATTTAAATACATACTTTAAGATTATCATTCTATTCTATAGCTATTTTCATTTAATATTGATTGAAGTGTCTTTATTGCTCAATAACATTAACGTCAATTTCTATAATTCTTTGCCTCTGAAATATAAAAAGAAATTTCAGGAAATACCCATAACATATTTAATTTATTGACACTCAATTGTCTATGAATAATACTCATTTAGAAGTAGGTATAGACATAAAACTCTGCTAAGGATGAAAGATACATTGCACTAGAATATATTTTCAGCAAATATTTAGTGAGTGACTACCAGGTACTCTTCTACTCTCTATTATTATTATTAATCATTAATATTATGAGTTTTATTGGTATAATCTGGTATAACATAAGTAAAATTTTATTCTCTTTACTCTCTAATATAAATATCTATCTTGAAATAAGAATCCTGATATAATTGGCTCCTGATGTATATACACCTACATTTATGCTATCCCAAGGTGGAATTATTAAATTTTCTCTACTTTGATATTAAAATAATTCCCAAACAAAAAAGAAAGAAAAAGTAAAACTTTAATGAACACTTCAATGCCAGCCAGCATAATTTCAAGAACCTGTTTGCTCATTAGATTTTCTCAAACTACCTGCCAAATATTCATAAGCTATCACTAACCACATCAGAAAAGAGTTATGCTTTTCAAGTTTCAAAGGCTGAAACTTACTAGAGACAATAATTATCTCAACAACTGCTACATAAACATCAAGAAAAATACTTGTTAACTTCCTTTAATATGAGACAATTATGTTATTAAATCTCAACATATTCCTGCACAGAGTCTACCATTTCTGTGTTTTTCTACTTGCTGTTGCTCACCACCACACCACTCTGAATCCCAGTTTCAAACTTACTATGGAGCACGCAGTCCTGACTGTAATGCTCTCCATCACACAGAGGCTCCTAGGAATTTCGTTTTCTCTTCCATTCTGCTGTTTTCTTAGAATCTCATCTCACAGAATCGATCTTTCATAGTCACTCAAGGGCACATCTCTAGGATTTTGCTACATTTTTTCATATGCAAAGAATATCCTTTTCTCCTCTATTCTGGCTATCCAAATTTTAACCATTCATCACAATTATTATTCCAATTTCTACAAAAGTCATTTATCAAAACAGCATTCTGATGTGATCGTTCTTTCCTATGGTGTCATATTGCAATTATGGTCTGCTTAATATAATTGACAATTACCATGTACTACACATGTATGGTCATGAACTGATATACAGATCTTTTATTGATATCTTCATGTTTTTACATCTTACCTTTTCAACTAGACTATTATTGCCTAGGGATCATGGAAAATGGTTCACACTTCTTGAACTCCAACAGTTCGAAGCTCAATACCTTCTACTTCACTAAGCTCAATAAATATTCATGATTGTTATCCAGTATACCTGTTAGAGATCCTTGGGCATTTTAGAAAATACTTAGAACTTCCTGTCCTTATAATGTAGGAAGCACAAGTCTCAGCATGAACTCATAGCTGTAAGTGTCATAAGAAAAGTAAAAATTTACAATGCTATGAATGTTCAAAGGAAAAGATTTGCTGCTCTGGAATCGGGCATCAGACAGTTTCCTGGAGAGGTCAGCTTTTAAGTAGACCACTGAAAAGTGCACTGGATTGAGAAATACAGGTATAATGATCTGGGAAATAAGCTGGTGATATATTATCCTATACTTCAAAGAACATTAAGAATTCTTTTATAGAAGTCTCATAAAAATTAGTAATGACATCAAGGGATTTCGATGGGACCATAAATTCCAACCTAATTTAGAAGATTTGGTTGTATCTCTGTTTGAGATGAGGTAGATTAATTTGATGTACAATTAAGTTTCCAATGCCAAGATGTTATAATCTTAATTGTTTAATCACTTACTTCTAAAATGACCTTAACAAACTTATTTTGCAGAGCTTCACAAAGCAGAAATAAACTCCACCTTATTTAAAATTGCAATCTATGCAATTCAAGTGGAATATTTTTTTAGAATTTAATACTAACTATAATTAGAATAAGAGGTATTACCATTTTATCATCACATTCCCAGCTGCTAGATAGCATGTACATAATTAAAACAAGGATTTCTGGATTTCTAGAGGAGAAAGTATGTAAGACTATGATCAAGGTATCCACACTTCAAGGGACTCACTTTAAAACCAACTGCAAATAAGTAAACTCTGTTCTTTACCTTTGCTTTTGAGAATCAGATGGCATTAGATCGCTGCTATTATCTGTAAAATAATAGTATCATTTCTGCTTAACAGATCTCTAAGAACACAGGTGGATAAAACATATCATTGTATCAAAAATTAATTCACCCTTAAAGTTAGTTGTATGACAACTATACTTTTGATGTTCCAGACTAGCTTTCTTACTAAAAACATTTCTCTCTCTCTCTCTCTCTCTCTCTCTCTCTCTCTCTCTCTCTCTCTCTCCCCTTCCCTCTCTCTCTCTCTCTTTTTTTTTTTTTTGGGTAATACTACCTGTTTGTGTCTTTTTAAATTTCTGGTAAAACACACATAGCATAAAATTTACCACCTTAACCATTTTTAAGTGTCCAGGTCAGTAGTACTGAGTATATTCGCATTATTGTTCAACCAATATCCAGAAGTTTTTCATCTTGCAAAATAGAAGCTATCTATTAAACAACAGTTCCCATTCCCGTCCCCTGAAACATTCCTTTCTAATGTATCAAGTAGGTGCATGTTTGTATGTTGTATTTAGTAAGATTATCTACGAACATCAAAATAAGCCTTTGTGGTAACACTTGTTAAATATTTCTCCATTTGATTTTAGTGTGGCAACATCTTTACTTAGGGTAGAAAACAGCTATAGAAAATCTTTAAGAAAATTTGCCTTTTAACCTCTAATAACTATGGAATGTTTAATATTAGTTTTAATGAGTGATAATTTTTAATGAAGCCTTTAGTTTACATGTAATTTCCAAACTAATGTAAGCAGACAAGGTGATACTTTCTAACGTTAATTGAATTTATAAGGTAGAAATGAAAACTTTCTTAACTGTAATAGAAATTCATTTTTGGAATATTTTAAATGCTTGCTCTCTTTGTGATAAGAGTATGATCATTTGATTCTTAAATAAATTAGTTTTTTTAAATGAAACATTGACTAATTAATTTATAATTCATCCAACAGCCAATATACAAAGACATTACAAAAAAAAAAAAAAGGCAGGGGGCTACATACATATTAGTAAGCTATTCTGCTTAGAACTCATATAAAGGAGAAAGAAACAAAACTGTGCCATGATCAAGAATGAAAATAAGTGCAAAAATTTAATCCACAAGAATATTCTATGTCTATATCTAGAAACAAAATTATCAGGCTGATGCACATATCTTCTCATCATTTTATTTCTCTTCAGTGTCATATTATAATAATCACAATCTCAAATATATATGTGTATGCAATCATTTATTGGTTAGGGTAAAACTTTAAAACTATAACTGTAGCAGGAAACAGTTTTAAGCCCTGATGACAATGTAGACCCACAATAGTTCCACTGTGACTAGTTATTGGAGCCTACTATAGTAGACTCTGATTTGCAGAGCTGGGCAATCAGATCACACAGGGTGAGAGCGGACGCTCCTGGCATAGTTTGCTCACTGAAGCTTGAAATGACACACACCTCTGACAGAGTACTAAAGGAGCTTGCAGAATTTTGTTACTTGAGTAAGAAGGCATGTGAGATGGTACTGGTGTGACACCGTCTTTGTACCTTCTAATTATTTCTCTTGGAGAGACTGTGAAGCTGGAACTGCCATAAATTCACACGCTCAGCACTGCCCTCATGCCTCCTGTGCCAAACCCTATTTTGTGAACACAATGAAAGCAGGATCCTTGTCTTACTCATGATTCATCTTATAGACCAGCTTGACACAGTGCCTAGAGCATACTTTAAGTGTTCAACAAATGCTGAATTGAAATTCTGGTAGAATGACCCGATTGGCACCACCTACCACTTCCCAGATGCCAGTCTTCATTTCATTTCTTACACACAATAGTTGGCTATCCTGGAATGGTACTATTTGCTTCTCATATAGAAAATGTAAATTATTGCCTAATTACTGTCAACTCAAATTACTTTGGAAAATAAATCATTAGGAATTCCTGAATGCATTCCTGCTGTCCTTCCCTTTGTAATCTAATTCAATTAATGAGCATTACTCCTGAGAGAAGAATCCTCAAGGTCTGGCACACAGGGCTTGAGCATCTGATATAGCCCTACATTTCTATTGGCATTTAGAAAAATAGTATGTAACTCCATGCCATAATGAAAGAATGGGAACCAAAGCTGGAAGACTAGCGACATGAAACAGAATAGAAATGTATCCTTAAAAAGAAAGGGAGTTCTGGTGAGCATGAGTAATATTGGGAGACCCTGATGAATTATAGACATAATCTAAAAAACATTTACCGTTAAAATTTGGTGATTCAATGGCCCCAGAAGATCTGACAAACCAGGTGCTCATCATTGTTTTCCATAATCCAGAGGCAAGGAGAGCCTGTCTTTGTGACTGAGACAATCAGTGAGCTGACCAGAATCCCCCTGTCTCTGGAGAAGAGAGAAATTGAGCTGATGCCCTTTCTGACCCAGATACACCTTCCACCACTTTCAGGATTTAGCTGCTTACAGAATCCCAACAACCAGACCAGAGTATGGGTAGGCAAAGTAATGGCAGTCAAAGAGGAATGATCAATAAAACATACAATGATTAGCTCCCAATGAAACAAAGTTGTAGAGAAGCCAAATGAAGAATGAATAAAAAGGAAGATAATTCAAAGAGATTTAAACAGACTTTTAACAGACTTTTTAATTTAATCTCTAACTAATGTATGTAAAAATATTTTTTTTTTTAATTTAACCTTAGTCGGTGAAGTGAGAAAAGAAGTATCACTATTCACGTTCTAATTTTTGCACTGGAGGATAATATTGAGTAAATAGGTTAAAGTAGAGAACAAAACACAAAAATAAAAATTATGGAGAAAAAAATAAGAGATTGGTAAAACAATACTGACTTGAAAAATCTTGAGCTAGGAAAGTATCATTAAGTTCCTGGATAGAGGTTGTTAATAAAAGAAACAAAGGTAAGCAAATCCTAGTAAAATGTCTGAAAACTCACAGAAGGTCTGAAGGAATATGTTTGTACATTTACAGAACTCATTCAGTTACATGTCAATGGGATTATACTTCCCTATTAATTTGCACAATATTGTCAAAGACGTTTTACCTTTGTGCCTGATAGATTCACAATTTAAAAAGCTTTCAATTTTATCTTTTTTAAAATGTATTTATCTAGTCCATCTATTAAGTATTTAATAATTTTTAAAGCAATTAAATCCATTAGAGCTATTTTCTTTTTTTTTTAAAGAGATCCACCAGGGATTTATTTAGAAAAGCAAACAATCTTCTAATATTAATCATCTTAATCTTTTCACCTATTTAGCTAATTTCTTTTACGTAAGTTTTGTTATCTTTGTTATTTAAGCATAAATTATATATATATATATAATAAATTATAATATATATTAATAATTATATATAAGTATATGTATAATTTATATATATATATATTATAATTATACATATATATATATATAATTTATATATCCTTAATGCCCAAAGTTTATTATGTCTAATTCTAATTATGTAGATTCTTCTAAATAGGTTACTAAAACTCACTCTATTTGGCTATCAATCAGGAATTACTCTGGACTCATTTAAAAATGATAGTTCTTTATTTTCAAATCATGTTATCTTCCTTTTATTACTTTATAAAACCACTTAAAGCAAAAATAACTAAAAGATTTATGCAAATGTGGGATTCCTTCTTACTACTCTCTTTGTTACTACCCATAATCTCTCTGTCTCCCCACTGCCTCTTCTTATTGCCTTCCTTATCATCTATGTATCTCATTTTATTTTAAGCCATAAGATATTTAACTGCTTTTAGTCCATTTTTCATTCTTATTGAACTCATGACATCCTAAATCCTTTTTTAATTTAAGTATGCAGTAAATGTTCAGTTTTGTAGTTATATTTATTACTTAGATACTATTGTCACCAGAGGTTCATGGGGATGCCCAGAACAGGACTCAACCCAGAGCAGCGGTGACTGGGTTCTTGTCTCCATGCAAGAAAGAATTCAAGAGTCAGACAGATGCAGGAATGCAAAAGCGATTTATTGAAAATGAAAGTACACACTTGAGAAGAAAGTTCAGGCGAACTCAGACAATGGATTACACTGAGGAATTCATGATCAGGGGTCTTAATCCTTCCCAGGGTGGGAGTTGGTGACATCCCATTGACGTGGTTCATTCATCTTCACCCTCCGGACAGGAACCTCCACTTCCCACTTTTTCATTCCTATTTGCTCCCTCCAGAACTGTCATGGCATCACATGCATGAAGGGAGTCCTAGTAACCACCATGTAAATGAGATTATAATATCATTAAAATTAGCTAAAGGTCAGGTCCAGGTCATAGGGATTAGCCAAACTGGATGAAACTGGTTCTTGTTTTACTCCAGCTGCAAGTACTGTATACAGTAACTTGTTACTTGTGTAACCACTGAGACACCCTGGAGGGGGCTGTCAATTTCCTAGGCTATCTACCCTGCCTCAGCATAAGATTTAGGAAGTGATTTTTTAAAAAAGCAATGAGAATTTTCTATTTCCTGAAATAACAAACAAAAATATGCTATAATCCCTTCTATTAAAAACATGTTTTTAATATATTAAAGTTTAAACACCACCATAATGGTGAAAGGTACTTAATTTTCCCAGGCAGTGAAATAGAATCTAATGAGGTTTAAATGTGAATGAGAACAAAAACTGGTAACAGGGATTGGGTAGGGACGTGACCAGTGATGGAGTGCAAGAAAGGGAAAGGTTAGGAAATGCTACATATTTGTAATTCACTGGTTCTTGAAACATGTTTTAAGTATTTCTGTTTTAATAAAATTCTCAGCTACATTTTAAAATATCTTGTATTGGAAATCTTTAATTCAAAAATACCTCCCTAACTAATGCTCTAAAATATCATCAGATTAAAATATATCTTAATTATAAAGATATATTTTAGAGAAAAATGTAGGCTACTATATTAACATTTATATTCTCCCTATGTATATTTTATGTTTAAAATAGTAGTGCTTTTAGGTAGTTAAGGCTGGTGTTGAACAACATCTAGCTTTTTGTTTCATGGACCTTGTTTTAGATTTCACCAACCTGGTTAAACTAAAGAGGATACACACAGATGGTAAAAGCTTATGTCATCCTACTCTGAAAAGCATTAGCTTCATTAAAATGAAAATTAGCTACCACCTGCTAAGTATGTTTTGGCACCTACTAAGTGGCATTCCCAAGGAAAAATCACAAAGCCTTTTTTAAGTGTTCAAAGTAGCTTTGGAATTATCATGAAGCATTAAGATTGACAACAAAGATTCAAAAAATTACCTATTTTCCTAGGACAAAAAAATTATCCTACCCAGCATTGTCCCCTCAAACTATTGTTCAATGTGCAAAACAAGATAAATTAAGCTGTGAACTAAGGTCTAAAAAGGATTTATGACTTCCTTATATTAATATAAGATAAAAGACAAAAAAGAGACATGTAATATTAACCATTTGCTTCTTTTTGAGCCAGTTTTAGGGAACCAGAGACAAATGAGTTGGATGAAAAAAAAAGTAGTAAAAATTATAATTTGTAAAAGTGACTGAACTAAATAAAATTTTTAATTCACTGGAAATATATATATATGTGTGTATATATATATATATGTATACACATATTTATAAAATCTGAAGGATTTTTAATATGCAGGTATGCTTGTCTCTTTTTGGGGAAGTAACCATATGTCCATCCCAGTTAGCCAAGGAAAGTTTCAGTTCCTACTTATTGTCCTAACATAATTCTAATGTCACTATTTTTCATTCTCAAAACATCCCAGTTTGATTGGCAAATTATATTACCATCCCTCATTTTAGTCATATAATATATGAGATAAGAATTCTAAAACCTAACTTCAATAATTTTATTTAACATAAATTAACATGTTTGGGGATCTGACAGACCAAAAAAAGGGGCTCTATGAAATCTCTCTGGAAAGAACACCAGAAAGGACCTAAATTAAACTTTTCCTTTTTCAATCAAATGCTTGGATTTTCTTTACAGTTTCAGTGATGAATTGTCAAACTCTTACTTGAAGTCTGATATATGAAGTCCGGCAATGAAGTTCACAAACTCATCTTAGAAAAAGTGCCACATACCTCATTGCTGAATATCACAATGGTCACCTTCAAAGTACACCCCTTGGGAAGCCATTCACCGATGCCAGTACCTAGTCCACCCTTCAAAGCAATTGTGGACTCTTTTTCTGGAATGGCCATCAGAGCGGTTGTCATATTACCCTTGATGCCCTGATATCATCAAAATGTCTTCCTTTCAATATTTCCATCATGTTTGGGTAAAGAAAGAAGTCACTGGGGGCCAGATCAGGTGAGTAGGGAGGGTGTTCCAATACAGTTAATTGCTTACTGGCTCAAAACTACCTCATAGACGGCACCATGTGAGTTGGTGCACTGTTGTGATGCAAGAGCCATGAATTGTTGGCCACAAGTCCAAGTCATTTTCACCTAACTTTTTCATGCAGGCTTTTCAGCACTTCTAAATAGTAAACTTGGTTAACTGTCTGTCCATTTGGTACACATTCATAAGGAATAATCCCTCTGATATCAAAAAAAAGGTTAGCTACATCGTTTTGACTCTTGATTTGGACTGATGGAACTTTTTTGGTCATAGAGAATTAGCTGATTTCCACTGTGCACTTTGACACTCTGCTTCAGGGTCCTATTGGTACAACCATGTTTCATCACCAGTGATAACAAGGCCCAAACATCATCTTGCCTCCCCAGAAGGTCTTGGATGACTTCACCTTTCCTTTGCTTTTGTTCATCAGTGAGCTCCTTCAGGAACATTTTTTTTTATTATTTAAATTTATTGGGGTGACAATTGTTATTAAAATTACATAGATTTCAGGTGTGCAATTCTATATCACATCATCTATAAATTACATTGTGTGTTCACCACCCAGAGTCAGTTCTCCTTCCATCACCGTATATTTGATCCCCCTTACCCTCATCACCCACCCCCAACCCCTTTACCCTCTGGTAACCGCTAAATTACGTTCCCCAGATTAATTTTCAAACCCCGTGGCCATCCTGTGGTCACCGACTGCCCTTCAATCCCTCCACCCACGCCCCCCTCCCCCGCCCCTCTAGCAATCCTCATTTTTGCACACCTTTTTCATGCCAAGATTTTCAGTTAAGATTTTTCTGTTTTTCTATCGATGTTTACTTGGGTGCTATGCTTCTCATACTCAGTCAATGATTTTGACACGCAATTCAACAAATTTTTGCAATGTTTTCATCAGTTCTGCTCGTTATACTAGTTGCCCTGACCTCTCTTCATCAGTGATGCATTCTCTCCCCTCAGAAAAATGTTTAATTCATTTGTACACTGCCATTTTCTTCATGACATTATCCCCATAAACTTAGACTAACATGTCCCTGATTTCACTTCCACTATTGCAAAGTTTAACAAGAAATTTAATGTTTGTTGCCCTAATTCAAGCTTCGACATTCTCACGAGGGCACACAAAAACACGCAACAACAATAATGAACACCACTAAGCAAGACACCGCCACACGTCAACAGGAACACAGCTGTTAGACAATGATATCCCAAGGTTATGAAACCTTACCAAGCTGTTTGTACAGTTCTGCCAATGTAAGTGCACAGTGGCAAGTTCTCAAACTTAATTGTCAGACCTCGTATGATGTCTATTGAACTTATGGGCTAAATCTTCACTCAGACATTTATTACTGTTAATTTGTACACTACCTAAGAAGTTGGATTGTCTTTTTTTTTTTCTTTCAAATCACAGTAGATTGAAATCTTCAAAGGTAGAGTATCACCAGAAGGATGGTCATAATGTACCAGAAACAGTGACTACAGCCATCCAGAAAAAAAGAATAAAAGATAAAGGAAAGTGCATAAATTCAAAAAGTGTGTAAGTCATTTTAAAAATAGACTCAATATAAGTTGTTAAAGGAGAATAAAAACTTCAATGGATTGTGTAAAGATGTATTTTCAAAATATTTAATATTAATGTAAATGATTTAGTGCTTATATAGTATGCATCAGTTATTTGAAGTAAATTACATATTCAGTGCAGAGTAGTATTTGTCAAAGAATAGTACAGTTCTTTCTCAAACGGTCTTGAGGAATTTAAATTTTATTTCATACACATTTCTTAAAACTCTCTCTTTGATTCATATAACCATGATGATGTGCCATAGTTATATCAAGGTTAGCATGTCTAAGTATAGATGTATGTGTCACAGAGCTTAGTACTATCTAAAATTCTTTCAGACCTTAGCAGAAAAGCTTTAGACTGTGTTCGTCTAATGTTCCCTCCTCCGTAAACCTTATCCACCCATCAGGAGGAGTTCAGGTCAGAGAAGAACTATTCCACATAATTAGTTTGAATTTCAATTTAGAATTATATCAACACTACATGAGTTAGTATAGTTTATAATTTATTGTTTTATAATACATTGTATTTTATAAATACTAAGCAATCAATAACCACTTTAAATGCTAGGTGAACCTGATGGAATCCCTCATTCAGATTCCATGCTGTCTGTGTACCCGGATCTCATTCAACCGTGCCTATATTTCAGTCAGGTCACATAATTTTTGTACCATTTCTAACATTCTACACTTATGCCTTGAGAAGACGATCACGTCAGTCTTTCTGTTGCAATAGCTATTTGAAATTATCATCCTATCTGCCTGCAATTATCTCAGTCACCTAAAATTCTTTCATAATTTATTTATACAACAAAGGTCCCATATCTTACTTCTTTCTTTGTATAATTGAGAAAATATGTTGTTATTATGCATTTGAACATTTTTCCATAGCAACTAACTATATATCCTAGGTTGGATATTCTTCCCAAAGGCCAATAACCGCATGCTCAGCGTTAGAATAAATCTACTGGGAAGATTATATAGACATGAGGAGCTTGAAATGGTTTCCAAATATTTTTGTGGTTTAAGAAACTAAAGTAAGAAGTTTCTTTGATTTAGACACCCTCTCATGGGGAAAATCTGTTTTTGCTTGGCTAGAAACATATTCTAAAATGAAATAGATTCCACATGAATTCTCTCAGTTCTCTACTATCACAAAATGATTTTTAAACAATCACATTTTCTGTATATGTGAAAGCAGTTTGATATTTTTTACTTATTTTTTTATGTTATGGGATTTTATTTGTGCTTCATCACAAGTCAAGTATATAAAATTTATTATAAAATCACTGTATTATATTTATCCAAATCAAACAACATCACTGCAGAAGACAATTAAATTAGGTTTTTAAAGTAATAATTTTCTTTGTTTTAATATGCATTAAATGTGCATGATCTTTTTCTAGTAAAATTGAAAATATTGGTGATATGATGAGCAAAAATAAAAAATACAAAAATTTAAAAAATACTGATAAAATACACATTTTATAATTCATATACCGTGTTCCCCTGAAAATAAGACCTAGACAGACAATCAGCTCTAATGCGTCTTTTGAAGCAAAAATTAATACAAAACCCAGTCTTATATACTATAATATAAAATCTGGTCTTCCAGTGTTTATTCCGGGTCTTATAGTAAAATAACAAGGTCATGTTATTCCAGTGTTTATAAGCACCAGCAATTACATCAGCAAACTCAGACCCGACTCTGGCATTTGCTATCTCTGTATCTTGATAACTTTGAGCAAACTCTCTTTTAGAACTTTGTGAAGATTAAATGAGATAAAACAAGGTCTAATTCATAGAACTTGCTCTAGGTTTTTGTTATTAATATTTTAAAAACAGTATTATTTTTCTTATGTAACATGTAAAATAAGCAATGCATTTAAATTTCTTTATATCTATATCCTGTGAGTTCGTTTTAATTCTAATGATCTGGTTATTTGATTATCTATGAATAAAACGCCTCTAATATACATATAACAAATTCATAACAACTAAAACTTTTTCTCAGAAATAATTGGGAAAATATGTTTTAAGTAAAAATTTTAAAAAGTCTCCCCTTGCCACCCCCCCCCAAAAAAAAAAGTTTTACAGATACACATGTATGTTCACATGAACAAACTAGAGTTTGAGCTGGAAGAAAAACCTTCATGAGATATACAAAGTACTTAATGAGAAATTTTATCAGTAGTTGATTTGATTGGTTTTAGAGAATTTTGAATTTTATAAGGGTTATAGCACACAGAATAGCATTGATAAGTACAGAAAGCTATTCCTATTTTTTTTTGGGAGGGGCGGTCTAAGTCTGTGTTTCTTTTTGTTTCTTCAAAGCATATTGTGTCTTATATTTAACCTGGAATTGTAGTATAAACGCAGTATATGCTATATTTTCTAACAAATACTTCTGTTTTCAAAAAAAAAATATTTAACTGGTTATTTCCGATTATCTGCTATTGGAAATAGTTAAAAATTAGAGTCTAAAAATGTTCCAATCATTCAAAGTGACAGCAATATTTTAAGGTGCATGAGAAACAAACCAGATATCTAGACAAATCTAGATCAACAGGAAACTATGAGTGTCAAGCTAAGATGACTACACTTTATCCTGGGTCAACTGGAGTTAACGAAAGGTAAAGAAGGGAAGTGAGATAATCGATTTGAAATTGGATTTTTAGAAATTAATTAGCAGCAATGTGGGAAAAGGGAAGGAATGTATAAGAATTCAGGGAGCCTCTCTAAGCAGCTGAACTTGAATTTAGAGCTGGTGACACATCCAATCATTAATTAAAGGCTAGTCTCAGAAGGATTTGGTTAATGCAGAGGATGACAGAGCTTTAGAATTTAGGTTCTGTGACAGAGGACTATACCGCCTTGTCCACTCTGATTTCTGACTGGCTTCTGCCACTAGTGAACATGTCTGCATTGCTCAGGATGATTTGTCTTAGCGAAAGGTCTTCCTCATAGAATCAGCCTGGTCCTAGTGAATACACACAATCCTTTCAGGATAGGTGCAATTCAAAAATACTTATTTTAAAGAAGAAAGCTTATGAATGATTAAAGGCTTAGATTCTTGGAACATTACCCAATATTGGCATCGAGTGAAAGGAAAATAATAGTGGGGAAGTATGTTAAAAAGGTGATAGAATTCAGGGAATTTGTAGAAACTGGAGTCTGTGCTTCTGAAATTTGCTAGAATAGTTCCTGGATTCCCTCTTTTAGGAGAGTTTTAGAATACAAACCCCCTTTTTTCTTGTAGAAATAGTAACATCAAGCCTTAAAAATATATTCAGTCGTGCCCCAAATATTGTCTACTCAGTTATTACAGTTATTTTTTGACCATAATATTCATGTCACAGGATTTTAGATATGACTCCTTACTACTTATTAGGCCATATATCATTCAAATACTTGTTGGTCTCAAGGAGCCTTTGATCTTCACATTCCAGGTTTACAGTAGTACCACCTAGTCACTATAGAGTATTGGGTTATATCTGCCTCAGATCACATATGTAAATGGACTGAAACTAGACAGAAAGAGGCTTTGTGGATTTAAAAACGTGCTCCTGTCCCCTAACCAAGAATATCTGAAAAATTAACTCTAACTCATTATGGACATTCTAAATAGTGATCATTAGGAAATATTTCTTGCTTACACTCTCAGTGCATATGTCAATACTTATATATGCAATTGCCTATCTGGTTATACATAAACCCTGCTAAATATTTACACATCTAAGAAACAACGTTTAACTCAAAATCTTAGGCCTCACTTGTTACTAATTACACACCACTGAGGAGGGTTAAATTCTAGAAACTACTACACCATGAGAAACATTCTCACTTCAGCAATTACACCAAATTAATAAACAAAGAATAGAATTGCTCCTGACAGTTTAGAGTCTTTCCAGAATATACTTATTGGACAGCAACAAGTTTAATCAAATTCCTTTCTATATTCAAAGCTTTTGCTAAGATTTATGTTAGAAAGCTTATGAATATCTAAAGATTCAGAAACTGGGAATTTGATGACCTCAAGGAAAGCCTATCCTTATAGAAAATCTCTTCATTCACCTTTATATTATCTGCAAATTTTAAGAAAATATGAAATGCTTTGTTTGAATAATATTACTAAAGTGATTTACAATTACTTTGCTCTAGGTATTAATGCATGTCACCAAACAGGGATCTGTAAAATGACACAAGAAAGGATTAGAAATGGTATTGTCTGTAACAGCTCTTATGAAATATGAAATCATAGAATTAATAGTCATCTAACTTTATACACAATGAAATTATAGAATGTTGAAAATGAATCGCTTTCTTGTCTTGACATCATGTACATAAATACATACAAGCAGATAGACCCAATAAAAAGAGACCAAGTTCTTGTTTCTTAATCAAAGATTTAAAGTATTAGATTATTTATGTCAGTAAACATAAACATAACAACATAGTTAAAACTGTGCTTTTTTAAAAAAAAAACCTGAAAATTAGAGAAAATATAAAGGGAAAGGAAATGGGCTCATAGATGAGAAGGAAATAAAGTAATCAATATTTATTTAACACATTCCATCTACCTTTTAGGAATTGTCTCGATCAAAACTAATGTGTAATGAAATGAAAAAATAATAACAACCAAATATAATAAGGAATGTCACTAGTCACTGTATCATTGATTGTCAAATGGCAAGAAAAGAAAATGGAGGAAAACACTCTGCTTTTGGCACAAAGAACAGTTCTTTGCTGCTGTAGACTGACTTTTGTGTGATAAAGAACTGAGCTAAGCTGATAACAATAAAAGGACATGAGAAGGCTTGTGTGTTAAACTTGGGGCGTGTGTGGTAATAGCAGAACATAAAAGCATCATGATACAGCAGGAAACACAGTGCTAAAGCTCTTAGAAGCTGTGGAAATGGAAGTATAACTTATATAAGACCACTTTAACTAAGATGTTATTAATACAAGATGCACATATGTGCGTGTAGACTTTTATTAACAAAAGTCTCTTTCAAGAAGTTCACAAATAAATGATTTAGCCAGCCACTGATTATTTTTAGAAATAATGATTCATCAAATATTTATTGAGCTAACAAGTCATGGGAATAAAAAACAACAGGTACCTTCAATGTAATCTTAAGGCATGTACAAGACCTAGAATCTGTCTATATATTACTTATTGTCCATTAGAGAAAAAAGGTAAGTAAACAAGAAGATAAAAATAAAAAGACAATAGTACCCGATTAACTCCTACTCCAGATATTTTTCTTACTCCATTCTATTTTTATTTTTACTATTAGGCAAAATATTCAATTTTATTTTTCAATAGCATAGTTTTATTACTCATGTGCACTTACGGTTAATAACAGAGATTAGCACAATAAACCAGTAAAATAACTATCAAGAGCCTAAACTATCTTGGAAACCTACTGGCTTAAGTATGCTGTCCACCTCAAAAAAAAAAGCAGTGTCCATTTGTTATTCAGCTCAATAAAGCCTTAAGATAAATACACTGCACTGATTGGATCAGAATGCTATATAATGGCTCATACAATGAATAGAAATTATATGCACATTAGAAAGCTGGCACTTCATTTTTCACAAGCCACCAGTGAAGATACCTATAATTTATACTTCTAACACTTCCCATGTGTGCATTCCTAATTAATTCTGATCACCTGCTATTCTCTCCAACCCACACCGAATGCATCTTTTAACTTGGAATATGATGAAGGCTACAAACAGGCAGAATAAATTTCCATTTATTTGTTATTAATTTAAACTAGAAAGAGAACAGTCAAAAACTCTAAAGACCCAATCTATTATTATAAAGCATGAGCATCAGAATCTTAGCTCCAAGATGAAATTCTTCCTCAGCAAAACCACAGTCAAATAAACTTAAAAAAAAAAAAAAAAATAGTGACTTTAGTGGTTAATTCTAACCAGTCTTTCAGTTGTATTGTTTGGAACACTTCTTCATACAAAGAACTAGCTCCTAAATCACTACAACTTTTTCAATTTTGAAATTTTACTAAATTTAACAGCAGAACATTCATCTTTTACACTTCAAGAGAAATAATTTACTTTCATGATGAACAAATTAAATGCATTATCATCAGAGTTTAATAAAAAAAATTCTACTCTCCCAATAAGATGGTTTTGTTTGTTGGTGTTGCTGTGGAAATACTCACCCATGCCAATCAATATGGACCAACAATTTTGGGAAATATTATTACAAAATTGAGAATTTGACTAATGAGTATCTGAATATACTTGTGATAGACCCAGTAATATGCTCTTGATGTATTTTTATGTATTAAATAATGTGTAGGGCAAAAAATGTGGGGTTTTTTTGTCTTATTGTGGTAAATCATTTCACAATATATACATATATCAAATAATTATGCTGTACACCTAAAACTAATAATACAATGTTGGTGTGTCACTTATATCTCAATAAAACTGGGGGGCAGACGGGGAATGGAATGAAAAGAAGGGCTGTTATCGACTCCAAAATTCAGACTTTGGGAAAAGTCACAGTACAGGGTGATCTCGCGCCAACATTTTTGTTTTTGATGAATTAAGAGAGTACACAAGCATGGTCAGGCAGCCAGCTCTCCTGGGTGCAAGCCAGTTCTGTCATGGTACGTAATGCTGAGTTGAGAATTGGCAGACCTGAGTTGTAATTCTCTGTGGCTGAAGCATTGTTGCCGGGGAGAGGACAATTTGACCAAGAGCCAAGTAAGCCTCTGATATGGACACACAGCAGTCTTCAGAGTCAACTCCTGTTAGAAACAGGAAACTGAGCCATCTAACATCAGTCTTCTGCCCTGACTGAGTTCAGAAAGAGGAGATTGCAAGTTCACCAACTGGGGAAATTTGCAGTGCTTGCCAGCAGATTTCCACTTGGTAGTGACAATGTTGAATTTTAAGAGTCCTGTGTTCCCAAAAAACAATAGTCAGGAAATAACAAAATCTTTCTATGCTACCCAACATGGCTGCCTGCAAAACACCACCCTCCCCTACACGATGGAGATAAGACTCATGGGTAAGCCCTATTTTATCCATGACAAGGCTAGACAAAGATTCTCCAAATTCTCACTCTTTGTCTTCTTAATGATAAGCTGAACTGCTTGTCCCCACTGAAAAATTTGGACAAAATGCCCAATAACTTCACCAAACATTAGTCAAGCTTCTCTTCTGCTCTATGCCCCTGAAACGTTACCCATTTTTGATCATTGTGATCCCAAAAAACTCCTTCACAGCCTCTCCTGAGAATTGGCTGACCTCACAGAAAAATATTCCCTGACCAATTGTCCTACCACACCAGTACTCATCCCACTTCCCCACCCCTGGTTATTTCTAGCTTTGTTTACTCGTCCCTGCCCTTTTCGTATGTTGTTAAATACACTTGCAGATCCCCTGGTAGATTTTTAATATTGCAATAGTCCCCCTGCCCCTATTGTTGAGTCTCCCTGTTCCACTGCCAAAGCCATCTGACCCTTAATACAATGATCCTTTTGAGTAAATTTCTCCTTACTGAAGTCTGAATTTGTTTTTATTTGTACACAGGAACAGCCTGAGGAATAAGGTGAAAGGTCTTCCTTTCTCCTCATGCCTCAAAGTCATATAAGCCTTTTCCTCAGATCTCTAATTGCAACTGTGAGAGAAGTAGGGGGAAACAGAAAAAAAAAAAACACAAAACAACAACAACAAAACTTAATAATATTGGATTACCATCTCAAAGACACTGACTTCAATGACAAGATCCTATTTAAATGACTGGATCAAACTAAGCTTCAACTTTATTTTTGCTAAAATTATTTTTCCCATCATTCCTTCTGTACCCACAAGATTGGTTTTAAGAAGGGTGTAAATTAGAGAATTTAGAAGGGTAAAAATTTAGAAGGGTGAAAATTTTAGAGAATTAAGTAAAATACATATTTTCTGTACACACAAAAAATAAAAAAAACACTCAAAATAATTATTTCTTTTGAGTTTTTGTTAAAATAAAGTACCTTTATTTTTTAAAGTTATATAGTTGACTCTTGAGTGCAATCGAACCCTCCTAAATCTCCATTTTATTATTACTATTTGTAGTAATATTAGCAGCCAACAGTAACCTTTTTTATTTCATATTTAATTTTCCCATTTGGAGTATTTTTATTGGCAGTGATATTTTCTGAGGCCTTCCCCTCCCAAGTCACTGCGATTTATATCCAATGGCTAATATAGTCATCACAAGGATACCATGAAAAAGGTACTATAAGTAGGCTTCGGTGTAAACTGGGTGGGTTCTCTGTTGTCCTCGTTTGGTCTCAGTCTTAAGATGGTCTCTGTGTTCAGGAGTCTTCTTGGTTGGAGTTTTCTCAGCATTTCTAGCCCTCCTCCCCATAGAAGCCAAACTTTGCTTGTATCCATGATTCGTCTTGAATGGAAGATAATTTGTGGCTCCTTCCCCAGGATTATCAGACCTGTGCTTGCTCGCAGTGCAGATGCCTTGGCCCAAGAAGTTGGGCTCATTCTGGGGTGGAGGGAATTTTCTTCTACCCTTGCTCAGCTTTAACAGGTTTCTGATGGAGTTGGCCAGAGGGGAGGGTTGGGGGATGGGAGGGGGTCCTGACCCTTTCACAGCGGCAGAAGGGTTTGGCATAGGTTTTGACCCCAGAAACAATGGAGTTTTGTGTTGTTCCTAGGGCTGAGTTTGTTTCCCATCTCCCAGTGATATTAAGAGCTTGCTTCATATGAAAGTTTATAGAAGTGGATGCAGCTTCACACCTGTCCCTCAGTGGTGGTCAATTACCTCCAATCGATACCTCCAGTCTTTCTCAAAGGCACCCAATGGAAGCTTGAGGGAAACAAGCTTCCATTTGAGCAAGTACTAATCAGTTCCTTCTGACTGGGGAATGTTTTAAATTGGCATGTTAGGAAAGTCATCTTACTTATAGTCATCCTTATGACCTCAAGTGTTTGATGGGCTAAGCAAAATTATGATTTTGCACATTATTCAGTCTTTTCTCATTGGTAGTTGGGACCTGTCTTCTCTTGCAATTCTAAACAGAATTGTAAGAACTTAACCAGACTTTTGAAAAGAATTAGGTAACAGATTGTGTCACATTATACCTTTATTAAAAGTGTAGCATTCAGACAATAACTACCTATAAAAATCATAATATAAGAGACTATAAATTCCATTAATGCATTCATCAACAGGATACAGCTAAGGCAGTGAACGTAAAATGAAGCTAGTTCATGAAAGCTGAAGAGAGCATTCAAAAGCTATGAGATAATATCAAATGGTCTAATGTATGAAATCAGGGTCTCAAAAGAAGAGAGAATAGGCAAAAGAAATACACTGAACAGATAATAGCCAAGAATTTTACAAAATTATTTACTATATCCCGTTTCAACAATTAAAATTAGAAAGGGTCTAGAGATGATACCTATTAAAAAGAATTTGGATAAAATAAAAAATTATAATGCTAGATGAGGTTTAGACTACATAACAAAAGCCAAAGATCTGATTTATTCAGGAAGTTTGACTCTTTTAAAGAAAACTACAAATGGCAGGGTTCCTATCTTAACAAAAATGTGTCCATGGTCTCAGCTTTATAAGACAAATTAATAAATTTATCTGTGCCTCAGTTTTCCCATATAAAAAATGAAGAATCTCAAACTATCTATTTTATAGTGTTTTGTGTACATTAAGCAGCACAATACCTAAGATACTGTAAACATTCAGTACATATTTTTGATTGATTATATATAAAAATTCAAATAAAAAACATCTTTAAAAACTTTCTTTGGATAACTTAGACATTTCTCCATCCATATAACCATATTATTACCAGGTTATCATTTGATAATATAACATATACTATATAAGCATACTACCATTTGGTAACAGAATGGTCAAATTTAATCATGAATTACACTTGTACTGTAGTATATTAAATCCATTTTAGTTCAGAAGAGACTAGCAGAGTCTATAGAACTTCCCAACTTCTTAACGACCATAAAATTCTTCCCCTGACTTGCAAAGACCAAACTTGAAAGAAGTCCATTAATCTGGTACCATAATTTCACACTAGGTGTACTGTTTTCTTTCATTATATTTCCTTTGAAATTACCACACTGTTAAATAAACACTCATCAGTAACAAACAATATCTGGATTGTATTGTCCTTTCCACTGGTTCACATGAGATATTTAACTTCTTTTAATACATTTTAACAATGTGATGATTCTCAGAGAAGCAGCTGCGCTCTGAAGCAAGCCAGCACAACAAAGAAAGTGGGTAAATCTTGGGAAGCTTTTGAGACTTCTCTTTAGAGTCTTGGATATTAAAATGTCCCTACAAAGCACTCCTGTGAGGGCTCCCATCCAAAATTATCATTATTAGCAAATGCTTCAAGAAGGGAAAAGTGGAGAAAAAGTTGACTCCAAATTTGGAACACTGAATTGGTAATGGGGGACAAAAGGAGGAGAATGTCCGCAGAGATGGGATGTAGAGGAAAAATGTGTCCAAGGCAAGCCACCCACTTAAGAATGCCACAGAAGTATGATCATACCGTGCTCTTTAAAACTATTTCATACATTCCCTTTGGTAACTGAGCTCCTAAAGAACCATCCCAGTGACCATCATTTTTTCTGAGCGGTAGGTCTCAACAGTGGGCTTAAAATATTCAGTAAACCATATTGTAAACAGATGTGCTGTCATCCAGGCTTTGTTGTTCCCCTTATAGAGCACAGGCAGCATAGATTTAGCATAATTCCTAAGGGCCTTAGGGTTTTCAGAATGGTAAATGAGCATCGGCCTCTAACAAGAGAGTCAGCCTATCCTTTGAAGCTTTGAAAACAGGTATTGACTTCTCTCTACCGTGTTTCCCCGAAAATAAGACCTACTTAGACAGCCATCTCTAATGCGTCTTTTGGAGCAAAAATTAATATAAGACTCAGTATTATATTATATTATATTACATTACATTATATTGTATCATATCATATTATATACAAGGTATTATATTATATTATACCCAGTCTTATAGTAAAATATTGTCTTATAGTGAAATAAGATGGCGTATAATATAGTATAATAGAATAGAATATCGGGTCTTATATTAATTTTTCCTCCAAAGGACACATTAGAGTTGACTGTTCGGCTAGGTCTTATTTTCGGGGAAACACGGTAGCTACGAAAATCCTACATGGCATATTCTTCCAAAATAAGGTTATTTTGTCAACATTGAAAATCTGCTGTTTAGTGAAGCCACCTTCATTAATTATCTTTCTAGATCTTCTGGGTAACTAGCTGCAGCTTCTCCATCAGCACCTGCTGCTGCACCTTGTACTTTTATGTTATGGAGATGGCTTCTTTCCTTAAACCTCATGAACCAACCTCTGCTAGCTTCAAATTTTTTTTCTGCAGCTCCCTCACCTTTCTCAGCCTTCTTGTAGTTGAAAAAAGTCAGGGCCTTGGTCTGGATTAGGCTTTGTCTTCAGGGAATGTTGTGGCTGGTTTGACCTTCTATCCAGACCCCTAAAACTTTTCTCCATACCAGCATTAAGGCTGTTTCACTTTCTTACCATGCATGTGTTCACTGGTGAAGCACTTCTAATTTTCTACAAAAATTTTTCATTTGCATTCAGAATTTGGCTCTTTGGCACAAGATGCCTAGCTTTTGGCCTGTCTCTGGCTTTTGACATGTCTTCCTCATTAAACTTAATGATTTCTAGCTTTTGATTTAAAGTGAGATATGCGTGACTATTCCTTTCACTCGAATACTTATAGGCCATTGTAGGGTTACTAATTGGCCTAATTCCAATATTTTGTGTCTCAGGGAGTAGGAGAGCCTGCAGACAGGGAGAGAGACAAAGGAACAGCTAGCTGATCGGTGAAACAGTCAGAACACACATAATTCATCGATTAAGTTTGCTGCCTTATATGGGTATGGTTCGTGATGCCTCAGAACAATTTGTTTTAATTTTATTAAATATATTGGTGTGGCATTGGTTAATAATATTATATAGGTATCAAGTGTACAATTCTATAATATATCATCTGTATATCTCATTGTATGTTCCCCACCCAAAGTCAAATCTCCTTTCATCACCATATATTTGACCCCTTTTACCCTTTTCTCCCTCCTCCCCACCCCTTTTTCCCTCTGGTAACCACTACACTGTTGTCGGTATCTATGAGTATTTGTTTCAAATCAATTGCCATAGTAACATCAAAGATCAGTGATCCCAGATCAGTAATACAATAAATACAATAAAGAAAAGTTTAAAATATTGCAAGAATTACCAGAATGTGACAGAGACATAAAGTGAGTAATTGCTGTTGGAAAATGGTGCCAAAAGATTTGTTTCACACAGGTTGCCACAAACTTTCAATTTGTAAAAAACACAACATCTGGGAATCACAATAAAATGAGGTACGGCTATGACATTTTAAAGGCAGGTTAAGCTATCTTCTATCATTAAAATTCATAACTAATTTATTAACTTCAAGTTATGCTATTAAAATGCAAGTTCACAGGAATCAAGCAAACAATGGTTTTTCAGGAATAAGTTTAAATGATGAAAATTCACTTGGTGGAGGTGTAAAGCCTCTATTGCCAAATAGACTAAAAAGCTTTCATAGTGCTGCACTGCAAAGTAAGTTACATTTTAGATTTCAGTTATATTTTTAGCTTAGGCAGCAAAGATGAAGAGGGAGACCACTATGGAAAAAGGGAATGGTATAAGTCAGTTTGATAGTAAAGAAACGCAAAAATATTATAAGAGCAGTAATATAGAGAATATTATGCTGACTATAATATTGGATGGTATATAATTATTTTTAAATGTTATTTTGATTAATTTTATGGGTAGTTTCTTCATTTACTTATGCAGTCATAAAGTCAACAAATATTTCTTAAGTATATACTATTTCCAGGGCTGGCGTTGTTCTTTAAAAGATATAACTCTTATGACAAGAATGCATTTTTTGTGTGTGTGTGTGGTTGTGTGTGTGTATAATGTGTGTATCTATATAAAATTTTAAATTTATGAAAATTTTATTTTAAAATACTTTTCTTTTAGAAATCCAATTTAAAGCATTTTCTTTTGAAAAATTACAATATGTATTAAAACCAAAAAATATTCCAGGGTATTTATGACATAAAGAAGAGCCAAAATACACTTCTGTGTTTGTATTCATCTGCCCTAGAGGGTTAGAGTGATAAATGGAGACTAGGATGCATGGATTCACATATTAAAGGTATTCAAGTATAAACTGACATAATCAAGCATGCTGTCTCTGGCTCAATAGGCAAAGAAACAGTATTTAGAAAACCTAGTGTGAACCATGACGGTAATATGCCAAAAACTGGGTCAATGGAAACTGTGTCTTTAAACTGCAAAGATGTGTCTGTGCATTTATTCTAAACTAATGAGTTGATTTTAGATGCAGATTGCTACTCTCTGCAGTGATATTGAGATAAGGTTAACCATTGAGACCTTAAGTATCTATGAATATGGGAAAATAAGTGCCACATTGGCAATGCAAAACAATTATAGTTTGAAAAAACAACTGTTGTGTTAGACATTTTCCAGCGCCAGTTTGCTGTATTATGACAAAAATATTTTCCGCACCTAAAAGTTTTAAGAATATCTTTATACGTCTAACAATACTAAGCACACACACTCAATCTCTCTCTCTCTCTCTCTCTCTCTCTCTCTCTCTCTCTCTGTCTCTCTCTCTCAGAGATAAATCAAATAGTTTAGACATCTTGAATGTGCAGATCCCCTGCTCCATTTCAGAAAGTTTTTAGTGATCGCATTTCACTTAGTATACTTTGGACCATCTCACACCTCAAAAATGTACAGTTGACCCTTGAACCACATGGGTTTGAAGTGCTTGGGTCCACTTACACATGGATTTGTTTCAATAAATACTGTAAATGCATTTTCTCTTCCTTATGATTTTATTAATAACATTTTCTTGTCTCTAGCTTACTTTATGGCAAGAATACAGTATTTAATACATATAACATAAAAATATATGTTAGTCAACCGTTTATGTCAATCAGTAAGACTACCGGTCAACAGTAGGCTACTAATCATTAAGCTTTGGGGGAGTCAAATTATACATGGATTTTTGATTGCACAGCAGTCGACGCCCCTAACCTCTGCATTGTTCAAGGGTCAACCGTATATTATGTCAACTTTGTTATCTTTATGAATTAGAGACTGAAAAATAATATTTCATTCCTAAATGAACTTCATTGATACGTTTTAATAATTCTATCATTTTAAACATCTATATCTGGTAATTAGGTAAAATTATAAAAATATAGTAATGTTTTTAGAAATACAGTCTTAAATACCATGATATTTAGAAAAAATTATCAAATGTTTTTTCTTTAGTTAACGGTTATAATATAAAGAGATATATGTAAATTTTTATTTGGCCTTAATAAAATATTTTTATTTTAATCATATTTAACCATATTTAACATTTGGTTTAATCATTTTTAACATTTAGTGAAAAGGACTGGATTAATTAATACTGTATTAAGGATATCTAACCATATAACAGTTTTATTTCAATATACCATAAAATTTTACTAGTTTTTTGATTTTGGACAAGATATATAATCTCTGTATACAATTGTTTTGTGCTCTAGGGAATAATATAAATATGTACTACACTGGATTGTTGTCATGATTAACTGAGAAAATATCTGTAAAAATTTAAAATAATACCTTAACTTTAATATAAAGAAACATTGAGTTTAATAATGGAATTAAAAATAGCAAAGTAAATTTATCAACATAAATTTACTGTGCAATGCAGAAATGCTGTAGCTAAGTTATCATTTATAGAATACAACTATTTTGTTCTTTAAGCGTCATCTTAATCATATAATTCCAACATTGTTGTAGGATTTTTTGGAACAAACACATTGTTTATTTTTTATATGTTTTACACTAGACAATATAATGGTGGTAAAGCAAGTGTTTAAAAAGTGTATTTTTATGTATTTGAAAATTAGTAGTAGGTTTTATTCTTCTGTTGCCTAAAAATTAAATATTGAAAGTATATGTATTCCTAAATGACATATTTTAGTATGATTTATTAAAGGAAATATTTTAATAGTTACATTGTACAATATTTTAATAGTTACATTGTAAAAATAATAAAGCCATAAAAAATAAAGACATAGTTTTGTAGAAATATTCAAAGATGAAATTATAAAATATATTAAATTGTCACAGAAACAATAAAATATATGTATTCTTTTTTTGGCTTCATTCAGGTATAGCTACTATACAAAAAATTACATACTTTATATATACGTTTTGATATGTTTGGACATATGCATACATCCATGATACCATCATGGTAATAAACATATCCATCACAACCAAAAGATGTCTTGTGTACCCTTGTTTTTTTGTGTGTATGTGTGTGTGTGCACGTGTATGTATGTATTAAGAACACTTCAATGAGATCTATCCTCTTAACAAGTTTTTAAGTACACAAACATAGCATTAACAACTATCACTTGGAAATAATTATTTTATAAGAGCTTTGAAAATTAAGGTACGATTTTCCAAATACTAAAAAAATTGTAATATATAAATATATATATATATATATATATATATATATATATATATATATATACATATGTATATAATCACTTTAAAATCACTTTAACTTCCAAGCAGGATGGAGTCACAGTGACCAGATTTACTGATCCACCAAAACAACTAAAAACTGAGCAAAATATATGCAATAATAGTTCTTAAATTGTTGGGTATCAGGCTACAAAGGACAGTGATACCTACAGGACAGGAAACAAACCAGGTGAAATGAGCAAATGTCCAAGCTTACAGCCTAAAGAAAAAGTTCTCGACCATGCTAAGGAAGGGTGATTACAGAAGAGTCCAGGATACTCCCTGTATACATAACCTTTGAGTACTCAGAAGAGTACTGATAAATGCCCATGTGAGAGCCAACTATCAAAGCTGGAGAAACACATGAAAGGTATAGACATAACATTCACCAAGGCTTAATTAAAGCTGAGACTGTTGATTGTTTTAACACCAAAAAAAAAAAAACAAACAAACCTTATAATAGGGCATTAGAGTATGCCACAGTATGCAGAATAAAAGATCTAATAAATTTGAGGAAATAGCAATAGAAAAAATATGAAAAATATGAAATAGAGCATTAGTAACCTGTGGGAAAACTTCAGTATGTTTAATACTTTTATAGTGGGAGTCCACAAAGAAAGGAGGAGCAAAAATGAGAGACGGTGCCAAAAAACCATATACAGATTTTAAGAAAGGAAAAAAAAACAGTATTAAAATTGTAATATTCAATATATACTGATAACAAAAGATGAGTACAAGTCATGTGTATACATTTTTTGGCACCCCCTGGTATAATGGTTCAGTGTTTTGTTGAATTAGAAGAAAACTATAAATACACGGATCCAAAAAATTAATAAACTCCACGTACAAGAGATATGAAGAGAATTAGATCAAGTCACATCATAATCAAATTACTTGAAACCAGGGAAAGGGAGAACATCTTAAAAGCAACTAGAAGTAAAAACAAGACACATTATACACAGAGGAACAAAGATAAAGAATCCAGCTAATTTATCATTAGAAACAACACAAGCCAGAAGATAATGGATGAACATTTTTAAAGTACTGAAAGACAAACTGCCAACTAATGATATCTTACCCAGTGAAAATAACAGTTAAAAACAAAGAAGTTTTCAGACACAGAAAAGATTAAAACATTCATCACCAGCAAAACGACACAAGTAATGTTAAATGCAGACCCGTAGGTATAAAGGCAATAACCGAAGATGGAAATGTGAATGAACACAAATTAACTAAGAAGCCTATGAATGGTAGCATAATTGACTATAAAAGAGAAAAATAATGTGGTGTGGGGTTATAACATATCCAGAAGTAAAACACACAGATCAGGAGTGTACCAATGAAAATATAATGATTTAGGTTCTTATACTATCAACGGTATAACACTTGAAGGCAGACTATAGGTTACATATAAATGCTATAAACCCTAAAGCAACCTCTAAAATAATACCATAAAGTCAATAAATAAATCAACCAAAAGGCAAAATGCAATCATAAAAAGTATGTTCAATTAATCTATAAGAAAGCAGAATAAGAGAATAAAGCATAGATAGGACATATAAGAAAGAAACAGCAAGATGGTAGATTTAAATTCAACCTATAAAAATTACTTTAAATAAAATTTATCTTAACCAAATTTTCAGACTCTTAAATTGGATTAATATTTTAAAAAGCAAGACTCAACTATCTGCTGCCTAGAAGGAATACACCTTAAACATAAATACAGACATAAGCAGGAGGATGGAAAATAAGACACCATGCTTATACTAATTTAAAAAAAAAGGGCTGAATTGGCCATGTTAATATCAGGTAAAGTTGATTTCTTAACAAAGAATATTACCTTATTACCTGATACAAAAAGAGTCATCTCACAATGATAAAGGGGACAATTCAAGAGGACAAACAATTCTGTTTATGTGTCTAATAACAGATCTGTAAAATACATGAAGTAAGAACAACAGGACTTCAAAGAGAAAAAGACAAATCTACAATTATAGAAGCAAATTTCAACACCTCTCTGAATAACTGATAGAATATGTACAGTGAATTCCAGTAAGAATGTAAAAGACTTGAACACAACTATCATCCAACCTGACACTATTAATAACTACAGAGTACTTTGACTTACAAAAACATAACACAAATTCCTTTTAGGTTAATAAAGAATATTTACCAAGGTAGATAATATTCTAGGTTAAAACTCTGAGGAACCTAGAAATAGAAAAAAGAAGAAAAAAAGCCTTATCCTGCAAAGGGCATTGGAAAACTACAACTCACATTATAGTACTTAATAATGAAGACAATACTTTTCTAAGACCAAGAGCAAGTAAAGAATCAGTGTCTCCTTAATTTATTTATATAATTGCTTTTTCAAAATTGTATATCTTATTAAAGTGTTATGAGGCTTTATTATTGTGAAAATAATTCAGAAAGCAATTAACTTTTTTCTAGTTCCCTCAGGTTTGCTTTATTATATGCAAAGATCTCTCATTAATTATAATAATGCCTCCTCCCCAAAAAACCAAGCAAACAAACAAACAAACAAAAAACACAAAAAACAAAAACAAACAAAAAAACATATGGGGACCTTAAAGCTGATGAATTTTGGGGTTGTTTTCCAAAATATTTTAGTTTTGTTGTGGTTTTGGGATTTTGTTTGTTTGGTTGGCTTGGTTTTGTTATTTGTTTGTTTGTGCCTTTTTCCTGTAACTCTTGTCCTGATCTAGTGTCAATTACTCTAACCCTCCTCATTGGATTGCTCCAATACAGGAAGTGGATGTTACCTTATAATGGGAAACAAACTTTTCATTCTTCCATAACTGTTTTTGAAAATAGAATACAAAATGACTTGAAACTAAAGAATATATTTTCAAGAGATAAGTCTCTTATTAAGAGTTTTTCTGATGAGTTAATACGTATACATTAACGATGACCAAAGATTTTTGGTAAGTGAATGCATTAGGTAGTGGGCATGGGCTTTTTTTTTTATTGTTATATTATTTTATTGTTACTTTCAGGTGTCCAAACAATGCAATAGTTAGACATTTCACCCCTCACAAAGTGATAAGCCCTCTCTCCCAATCTATTGCCTCTCTGACATCATATATGTCTATTTGGACATGGGCTTTGATAGAACTAGGATCCAGTACTGGTTCTGCAACTTTCTACTAGCTGAGTGACCTTCAAAGAGTTATTTAATTTCTCTAAGTTTCATAATAATATTCTTATTTAAAATATTCAGCTAATAATTGCACCTATTCAGGAATGTTATTGAAGGATTACATTACCAGTGATGAAAGCTCTGAAAATAATAACTACTATATAATAAGCACTCGATAAATGTTAAACATTATTTTCATTTGTATCTCCAGAACTTGATACAAGGTTCTGTATCTTGATATAAGGTACATAATTGTATTTCAGTTTGTGTTGGGTGAATGAATTAACATATTCCTCCTAGTTTACATAATAGCTTACATAATCTGCGTTCATGACAATGTCTCATATATATATGTGTGTATGTGTATATATATATATATGCGTATATATACATATATATGCGTATATATGATATACGCATATATATATATGCGTATATATATATAGTATTGATAATCTAGCTTTTCTTGGCTCAAGTTTTTATATACTCATAGTTAAATTTATATTTCATATCATTAATGATTTTTTTAATGTAATCTTTCCACATCAGTCATTTTGAAGGCATACTATGCTTAAAGGGCTTCTAAAATATCACTTATTCAAGATAAAAATTTAGTGCCAATATTAAGTCTAGTTTCGTAGATATTAACAATATAGAGAATTAAAAGTGAATTTTAAAAGCTGAACAGTCTAATTGGTTTAACAGAAAAATAAGTTGAACAGAAAAAAAAAGTGGTTGAAGATGGGAGTGAATAGAAAAAAGTTACTAGAAGCAAAAATCTGAAAAATAATTACAAAGAAAAAGAAAATACAGGACTATTCTTTTAAAAAGAAAAATAAGTGTAAATCCACCCAGAAATTGTGAAAAGCAATGAAAATCTAAATAATAAAATAATAAAAGGCTTTGTGAGAATGTCAACCTCTGCCTGCTATCAATCTTTTGTCTATATTGTCTATTGCCCAAAAGATGCAAATTAATGAACTTTGTGATTTTGTTTATTACCACTTTTCTAAGTCAAGATTTATGCAAATATGTTAGATGCTTTTCACATTAGTGGAAATGGGGAGAAAATTGAACTGATCTCTGTGTTAACATCTCACAATCTCATTATTCTATAGGTACCTAATATAATACCAAGACTAAACAGAAGGCCATATCAAACAGGATTTTCAAACAAACAAGATTATGATGTTTTGTGAACTGCAAATAAATATTTAATTTATAGCAGAGAAACGTAAGCTCTTCCCCAATGAAGATTTTGAGGAAACTACAAAGAAAACGTCACATCATTCAAATATCAAGTACTTTGTTTCTTCCTGCTGAATTATAATTCTGTATAAGTATTTTTTTTAATAAAGCTCCATAATATTAACGGGCAAACAAATTAAGCAACCTGGTGAAATGATACCTTGTATCAGGAGTATGACAATTTCCCTTTTGGCATATATGTAATCTCATTTCAAATTATTGATATTAATTAAGTAGTGTCTTCTTGAGTTTACAAGTGTTCTCTCTGTCTAAATTTCCTTCACCTCGCTCTCCATTTCCTTAACTTCCTATGAGAATTAAGCACTTTTCTGTACAATTGCTATGTTTTATACATAGTCATATTTTTAAATACATCCATCAATCATTTTAATTATTATGTGCTTACATTTTTAGCTCTCCTACAAGATTGAAAGCTCACTGAGATCAATAAACCTGTCTTCTTCATTTTTGATTCCTTGGAGCCTGCCATATGCTATAAAATGGTGGTTTAACTAAATATGACATATTGCGTTTACACATTACCTTTTTTTTTTGAGTTCTGACATTCTTAAAACTTACACAGTATTAGTAGGCATTATATTGTTTTGTCGTCTGAAAAAAGTAGTCAAATACATTGTTCTAATTCATCTAGGCTGTGCTAAAGTGAGTAGAGCAAAAGTTACTATACCTACTACATAAAATCCTTCCAGTATGAAAAGCTATAGTTTTATGTCTAACACTAAGGAGAACAGTCTTTCTCCTGACTGAAATGAGATGATCTGATTTTTTAACCCCAATTGTTTGAATTGGGGTTAGGACAGGGAAGAGAATCTAGTAAAAAATCCTCTTAGAAACTGTGAGGGTAAGGTACTAATCGAAAGGGCACAAGGAAAGCAGTTTCAACCAGAATTACACTATTTCTACTATTTTACTCGTTCCTTTGATCTTTTTATGACTATAATTTGTTCATGACAGATTTAAACTACATAATAAGATAGCAAGGAATGATGGTGATGAGAGGAAATGCATATACTTTACAATTTAGGAAAGGATATTTTATGAATGTTTGAGAATGGCATGGAGATGAGTCCCTGAGAGTGATTTATCATAAAATTGTAGGAGATGGAGAGAGAAAGGGAGCATTTCAGCGGGAGGGAAGAAGAGGAAAGGAGCAAGTGAGTTTAAAAAAAAAAAGGAAAAGATAAAAAAAGAAGAAACATAGAGGTAAAAAGATAAGACTGTAAGATGGAGATTGGAACCAGCAGAATTGATAGACATCAAAGAATCTAACTTCCAGTATTCCACTTACCACCATGGAAGAAACATAGACAACTGGCAGTTAAATTCCTCTTAAAGTTAGTAGCAACAGAAGCCTTAAATCCCAGTAATCCTGACTTTTTATTATATGGTTCTTTGCATAAAAATCTGTGCAAGAATGGGCATAAGAACAGAAAAAAAAAATAGTACTGAAGTAAATGAACAGTGATCTTTGGCTTGTTTTTGTAAATCATTGCTGACAATTTCTGTAAACTGGATTTGATACCTCAAGTTTTAATACAGATTTGTCTGAGTCCCTTGATTTCACTGTTGAGACTCATTAAACCCCTCAGCAGAGATTGGAGTTTTTTTGGTTGTTTGTTTGGCTTTGTTTTTTCCAAAATATATTTGAATTGGACTTAGTTAAATTATTCAATAAATGCTGTAGTTCAAAAATTTCAGACAAAAAAAAAACTGTGATGGTAGAATTCACTCTGTGTACTTAAACTCAATGAGCATATGCATTTAAATATACATATGTAATACTCAAAGGGAGGGCTTCTATAGGAAGAGTGGGTTTATAATTCATGGCACATAAAAGATACAAATGATTTTACCAGCAAGAAGCCTCTAAGTGGCTCAGAGCAAAAACTTTGCTTTGAGAGACTAATTCACAACACCTAGATTGCACCAGTTTCTGACCTTGAATTGTGAGATAGAATTAGAAAACTGAAATACTATTGGTTTTAAATGAGAAATTTAGAGTAACTAGTTACTATGTTTCAGGACCATTGTTCGACCTTCATTGTAAAGACATCATACAATCAAGAACCATTTAATAATAGCTTTTAACAACTAAAAGAGGTATTATAAAATATAAAGCTATTTTTGTAAACAATTTCTTACATGGTTTATAATGCCACAAATTTACTTCTATCTCTCATATGGATATGTATGGAAATTTAAAGTAAAATCTGTCCAAATTTGAACCAGAGAAAAATTGTGTTCCTCAAAATAGGATACATCTTTTTCTTCTGGTTGTTATGGCCCTCTATAGAAAGGAGAGCTTTGTTATGTATCACAATAGACTTGAGTAGACATATGTATCCCTACTGGTTTTACTGTTTGTTTGTTAAGATGTCAGAGATACACTGATTGATTTAGGAGTATCCTACGTATTCACATATATTATTTTTAAGTAAGATAATTTAATAATTTAACTCAAATTACAAGAACAAGAAATGATTTTTAAGAATACATTTTGGTCAGATAAACCCTTAAATTACAAATTATAGGAACTTATCTCCATAAGCAGCAAGCCATTTTCCTCATCCTTACTCAATTCTATTTCTTGAGTTTTTCAGCAAACAAGAACAGCAAACATATTTTGGTGTTGAATGGTGATCTTCAGCACACATCGAAAACCTTAACTTTATTCTTGAGTCAAAACATACTTTTGCCCAGCTTAGGGTTGTTGGGGAAAAAAAAATCAACAGACACATCCTTTCTAATCTATCATTTTTTAAACGACACAGTGAAACAAAGTTGAGTCTCTCCCACCGTTCATTTCAGATAGCAAACTCCGTGATAAGAATGATCAAGAATCCTGCTTCAGTTTAGAGCAACCAAAGGTTAAGCTTGTTCCTTGCCAGACTGTGATGGGAGGCAATGCAGTCTTTGACATCCGCCATAATCACACTTCATTTTAGTGATGTGAGTTTTGTGAGTTATAAATGTATATTGTTATATATTGACCTTTCCTGAGGGAAAACAAAAATCGGTTTGCTTTATGTTTAAAATTCCTGGCCAGAAGCCCTAAAGGAGATATGTGATCATAAATTAAAGTATTATGTGTTGGAGCAATGCTTACTACTACTTGTATACATACGTTTAAAAAATATTTTGTAATGTCCCAAATATAGAGCATTCTATCTGTACAGAGATCGCCACAATACATAAAACTTTCAGCTATATAAAACGTAATATAAAATTTCAGTGGTATGGGTAAAAAAAACAACAGTTAGATGACACATTTCTAAGATGATGAAGATTTTCCTTGGGAATAATACCTGCACATTCCCTGTTAATTTATCATGAATAGTTAATTCCCCTTGGAAAATAGTCACTCTCTCAAATCTGCTCTAAGGTATTGAAGAAGGTGAAGTGATTATCAACACCAGTCTAGACGACAATGATATGTCAAATGTAAACAACAATAATAAAAATAAAAAAAAAAAACTAAAAAAAAACAAGAAAACCACCATGCACACAATCAGCCCAAAGCTTCTGTGGGATTAAAAACTGGATACAACTAGATATCATGCGTAAAGCACCTAGAGAAGACAGGAACACTTAGTTGGGGTTTCATATAATTGGACTCAAAATTTAAAAATATCAATATGAGGAAAAAAACATCCTAGAGATAAAGTGAATATCACAGATAAGAAACAAGAGCATACAAGTGTAAGTTTATATTTTATGCATTTCTTGCAGAAAAAAAATGTACGTTACCACTGTATACGTATAGAGCCTCTAGTTTTATAAGAAGTAGCTGTATCATCAACTATACTGAAAGAGTATTTGACTTCTTAGGAAAAAGACATCTGAAGAACATATGGGATTGTTCCTCATTATAAATTTCTTAAGAGTTTTTGGCTAGAAAAGATGAGTTATACCTGGATAAATGTTTTACTTCAAAAATATATTTTACTCCCCTGTTGAAAAAAACATATGACCTAGCTTGATGGATACTTAATATGCTAGTACTTGGCTGAGTTCTGTAGGAAGTTCTATAAGATCAAACTCTTCCCTACCTCCATAAATAGAAAGTTGAAAAAAGTAGAAAAGTTTACATGCTTATATGTATAAATATATGTTTCTGATTATCGGGGGCAAAGTACTTAGTGTAGGATTTATGTCACGTAATTTTAACTAAAATATGTAGGCAAATCATTTTAAATGACAATCATTTTTCATAAACTTGAAAATTGATGAAAAATTGTTTAAAGTCTCAGTACAGAATGAGATAGGTAAAGAATATTCATTAAAATATTTTTTTTACAAAGATAGGCATAAAGAAATTCCAGTAGAACTGTGAAAACTATACTAGAAAAAAACTAAGCAAAATGTACATCTATAAGAGAATGGGTAAAATGTTCATGATATATTTGTAAAGTAAAATATTCAATTTCAATGAGAGTGCATAAATCAGACCTATGTATATAACTATGGGAAACATCAAAAAATGTTAACTGGAAAAAGGAAGTTATATAAATATATGTGTGCACCATACCATTTATATAAAATTTTGAAAATGCAAAACAATAAATATTTATGATAAATACACATGTGGTAAAATATATTTGATAAATAAGAGAGGAAAATGGAACAGGGTGGTGTGTATATTTAGTTTCAAATGTATCTTTTATGTAATATTCTATTTCAAAGAGATCTAAATATATTAAAATGTAAATAACTAAGGGGAGAAAGGCTGTCTGATATGCACTTTTACAATAGATTATTCTCTTCGTTTTTCATATCATATTTTTTGAAATAGAAAAACAATAAAGTAAATGTCCTATTTTACTAAATCCATGGAAACCTTCAGGATATATTTGAAATGCAAAGAGTTCAGAATTTCAAATGAGCCCCGCTTATACTAGGATTTTGACAGCCTATGTTTCTACTAAAAGTCTGAACAAGACAAAAGAAGGGAAAAGAAAGGCAATATTAACTATAAAACTATTTGGGACCTAAACTTAAAAATTCATTAATGATCATAAGTAACAATCATACGAGTTACATATCATTGATATCAGTTCTTCTCCATTACAGATGGGTATGTCAGTAATTCTCAAATTTCATCACCAATATCCTGTAGAAATTTATCCAAATATCCAGGCCTGTGTTCATGATATTCAGAAAAGGGGAAGTAGGGAGAGGCTAGATAGTCTTTTGTAAGAACTGCAGCACTGTAGAATTCACTGATGTCCCGCTGTGAATAAAACTAGTGAGCACTTAACCGGCCTATATATTCACTTCATTGCCTCTTGCCACTGAAAGAATATGTGCTCTATTATTTTGATCATACTGTATTCACTTTTTCATTATCTATATCACTTTATTACATCACATAGAAATTGGGTGATTTTTTTGACTTGAACAAGTTTATTTATTCAAACTATTACCCTGTTTCCCCGAAAATAAGACCTAGCCGGACAACCAGCTCTAATGCGTCTTTTGGAGCAAAAATTAATATAAGACCCGGTCTTATTTTACTATAATATAAGACCGGGTCTTATATAATATAATAAAGTATAGGACTGGGTCTTATATTATTTTTTGCTCCAAAAGATGCATTAGAACGGATTGTCCAGCTAAGTCTTATTTTCGAGAAAACACGGTAGAACATGGTGAGAACCCTATAGGCCCTAAAGAATGTATTACTCGGGGTTCTCCAGAGAAATAAAACCAACAGGATGTAAAAACACACAAGATATGGAGGGAGGGAAGGAGGAAAAGAGGAAGGCAGGGAGAGAAAGAGAGAGAGAGACTGAGTGAGAGAGAGAGAGAGAGAGAGAGAGAGAGAGAGAGAGAGAGAGATTGATTCAGGTTTTAAGGAATTGTGGAAATTCAGCAAGTCCAAAATCTGCAGGGGAGGACAGCAGAACAGAAACCAAAGGAAAAGTTGCAATTTGAGTCCAGAGGTGATCTGCTGGCAGAATTTTCTCTTCTTCCTTGAGGAAGTCTTCCTTGGATGAGGCCCACCCACATTATTGAGGATAATCTGCTTTACGCAAAATTTACTGATTTAAATCTTAATCTCATCTAAAAATGCCTTCAGAGAAACATCTAGAATAATGTTTCACCAACTATCGAGTACCATGACCTAGCTCCATCGATGCATAAAATTTATCATCAAAAGCAAATATATATTCAATTACTATAGAATAAAATTTGGGGTAGACCAGTGTTCATGTCTTAATGAATATTTCACTCGGACTCTGATATACATATTTACATACTGAATTATTTATAACAATTATACCCATTTCCGCTTTTATGCTATCATCACAATGACCTCCATATTTCTTACAAACGATGAAATTCAAGTTATATGCTTTAACTCTTTTTAAATAAAAGTTTAAAAATATTGTATTAAAATATGTAATGAATGAATAAGTGATGATTTTAAAAATAAAAAGAATTTTCAAAGATAATATTTTTTCAGGTATCTGCTTTAAAATTAATGATCCTGAAATAAAAAGTGCTTCAGTTGCAAAACAGAACCAGAAATCACTGGAAAATCACTGGAACTAAGACAAACTTGAATTAGTTCATTATGGATTCTTTACCTGCCAAGTGCATGAAGGATATAAAGCATATAATTGATGTCTACATGCTTCAAGAACACTTTATACTTACTTCTGGCATAACGCTTATCACATGAACATTTTTTCCTTAGATATTTATGTGTCTATGTTGCTGGATAGATTTTGAACTCTGTGCCTCAGAATTCCCACAACACTGGACACAGCCCTTGACATGCAGTAAATTTCTCAACAAATGCTTGATGAGTGAATAAAATGAACAAAATTACACTTATATTTACCTGTCACTATCCATGTTCCAGAGAGTTAAAAATTGAGATTACTGATGTATGAAACCAAGAGATGATTCAATCCATGGAATTTTTTACTTTTAATGGTTTTCTTGTTTTTGCTACAAAACCTCTTGTAAAAGGAATTTTAATATGTAATATTGATATATAATTAAAATAGAAGACAAAAACGATTACTAAAAATGGTGACACCTGGCACACTAGGCCACTCCTTCTTGCCAGGCAGTTCGTGAAAGTACTTTGTGAACCACTGAGACAACTTGGAGCAGTTTAAAAATGACCATTAAAGACTAATCCCCAAATTTTGTAGATAAGGTTTTTTGAGGCAGAATGTATTTAGTTGAATTGACCAAGGTCACACATTTAATTCAGTGGCTGACCCAGGACTAGAACTTGGGTGATCTGATTCATCTTATTACCATTATGCATATCACAGAGACTAACAGGTCTGCAAACTTTTTCTAACCTACGTGTTTATTTGGGGAATAAAATGAAGAAAAATTAAAGGTAAAAATGTTTCACTCTCATGCTAAAAAGAAAAGATATGGCCATTTTTTAGTTAGCATTTTTTGATATAGCTCAAATATACCAATTGTGCTGAAAGAAAAATCCTTGAGGCTATTCTAACTGCACATTTCATGACTGATTTCATCACTTCTCTTTATGTCATCACCTCATACTGCGAAATAGCCTCATTTATTCTAGATACTGAAATATTTGCAAAAAAACAATATTACAATGTCAGAAACTATTATTTTTCATTTCAAAATAAATTTGTACTAGAGAAATTTCTTGAAGGGGGAGGGAGCAAGAGTTCAACACAAACTCCTACATACAGACTAACACAGGCTCATCACAATTAAATTTAGAATATGCCTTCTTTTGTTCTCTGCTTGTTATGTTCTTATACCTTGTCTCTTGAAAGCAAATGACACATTTCTAGAAAAACTCAGCTGAAGATTCATATAAACCTTGAATTCATCAACTACTGACATAATGTTCCTAGCCCACAGCTAATTCTCAACAAATTATTGTAGAAAAACAAAAAAAAATAAATGAATATGTAAGTTAATACTACATTATGTTTTTCTCCATATTGAGACATTCCTTCCAGTCAGCTAAATATTCAATCTGATGTGTATATGTAGATGAAGCCTGCATTTTTGATGCATATGAAAGTAATATATTTTTCACTTTATATATTTAATCATTCATTCTATGTATATTTACTGTACAAGGCACTGAGCTAAAACGACTCAGATATAATCCCTGCCTTCAAGTTCCTTATAATCTAGCAGATAGACGTAAATAATGCAATGGAAAATGAAATAAGTGCTATAAAAGAAGCATAGTTAATGCATCACAGAGAATTCTTTGATGAGGAGAAGGCAGCTATTTCCATAAGGATAAGGTAAGTGTGCTCATGGCGGCTAAGTCATTTGAACTTGGCTTTACAGAATATTTAGATATTGAGGTGGTAGAGGAAAATAATCAGAGGGACAAAAACAACAAACAGGAAGATTAATGTGATTGAAAACTTGCACATAAGAAAACACCGAATATGTAGATTATAGTAGGAGATTCACACCATTTGTAGGGAGTGTGGAAAATAAGTCTAGAAAGACAGGTTGAAGACAGGAAAATATACTAATACCTAAAATATAAAATATAACTGAATTACTGAAAGAGTTTAGGCACAAATCTTGCCTAACATACCTGCGATTTAAAAAAGAATAATGTATGTGTGCCTAATTTATATAACAGGGAGGATACACAGGAAAATGGATGACTAGTTAGGTGGTTATCATAACAAGCTAAGTCAGAGGTAGTGAGAAACGGAACTTGTATTCTTAGTAACATACAGTGCTTTACATATTGCAGCAATTACATATTATTTGTTATTCCACACATAAGATATAATTGTAAGTACATGGCCTAGGTTCCAGAAATGACATACAGTTTAGATATTTTGCTTTGGAGCCGTAGCTCACACATACCTTTTATTTTTCATTAAGGTAGGGTGACTTTGAGATCTCTGACTTTTTCCTCTGCGTTTCATCCTCTACACCGCCTAATGTACTCAGCGGACACCAGTATTGTAGACTTTAATTTAGTGGCAAGATGAGAACAACCCCTAATCATCAAACTCTGGTATTCTCTCATGTATTACGTCTTACTTTCAAAATAGATTTCAAACGGATATATAAGACCTTTCACAATTTCTCAGTGTAGCATTGGATGTTAATGCCAAATTTCTCATGGGAATGCATTTTCCCATTCTTACAGCACCACAAAATCCTAAAGGTTTTATGGAAGAAAACATAGTTCCCAATACACACTCTAAAATATTTCATATAAGCCTCTAATGTGAGTTTATTTTAGATTATTTATAATTTTTTCCCTACTCATTTTCCAAAATGCTAGAAGGATGTTTTTTGTTTTTTTTCCTGGGAGAGCTGCCAAAAAGTTCATTTTATTGCTTCCATTGAGAAACACCGTTAGCGCATTAGAAAGAAAACTTTTCATTCGCCATATAATTTAGGAACTTGGAAAATGGGAAAAAGTTCTAAGTTTCTGATGTATCATCCACCAACTGATGTAACTCATTTCCAAATAAATAAGATAAGCGATCTATACAAAAAAATACAATCTTTACAAAACTACTCATTAAGAATTTATTTTTAAATACACGAGGTGGCAGCAATTGGCCTTTCATCAAGGAGAAAAATCTTGGTGATTTAATCAAGAATATCATAGGCAATTATCAGATCATATAATTTACTGTTACATTCTACTATCAAATAGTGACCTAAAGTTTATTAAATCCCCGAAATATAACAAAAGTCACCTAAGCTTACTCTTAATTAGTTATACTGGGACACATTTAGAGAACCCTGCTCCTCTCTCCACCTCATCAGCGCTTACTATCAGAGCCCTGCTCACAATGGTTTCCTTCATTTCCTCAAGCTCCTCCACATTTCAGGGTGTTCTGCAATTCTACTCCCTCTCCCTGGAACACCTTTCCTGCCGTTTGCCTGTGGTTGTCTCCTCATTCTCCAGATTTCTGCTCCAAGATCACTCACTCTCGGGTCACCTCCCCAGGCCCACAGTAAGTCCAGTTCTTGGATTATATGCTCTCCTGACATACTGTACTTTTGCTCCTACATTCTTCCAAGTTGCAATCAAATAATTAATTCAGACTATTTCAGGAACACAAGAGTATTAGAAAAGAAGTTATTTGATGAATACACGAATACTGGAATACAAGTTTCATAAGAGCAGGAAAACGTCTCTGTTGTTCTCCTTAGTAGATAAGACGTTTTGCTTGTAAAATTCAATGAATCCCTGTTGAGTAAATTCATTAAAATATTACTCCAAATTATTTAAAAATACTTGAAATATTTATTTTTCCCTTTCACGTAAATTCCAGTACCCTTCGAAGACATGAGCTCTTTCAGGTGTTCTCTAGTTGTTGTGCTGAGTATAATTGAGAAGTAAAGTCCATTAAAATTGTTTTAATTAATAGATACTTAAAGTAGTACCATAAAAAAGGAGAAATAATTTTCATTTTGTAATCATGAAGTTGTAAAAGATGGACGGCCAGAAGCACAGTAGAATCACAACCATTTAGGCAAAAAATATACGAAATGACACTTAAAAGTCAATAGTTTAGAAAGGTTTATTTTAATACTATAATTCTGTTTTAGTGAGTAACACAAAAAGTATTAATAATTGAAAAGTGATCAAGAAATTTTGTAGAGGTGCAGATTTGATGTGAATGTTCCACAACTGAAAATATATAGGATTCACATAACATTTTTCAGACATAAAAATAATAGATTTTTAGCTTATACTTCACTTTATTAATAAAATTGTATTTCTTTGGAGAATCGATATTTAGGTTTTTAAAGTTTGAAAAAAGTTATATTAGTCAGTCACTGGCCAAGGTTACCACTGTGGCTAATGTTCACTTCCACCTGCCTAAATTTTCTTCTTTACATCCTTCTCTGTACCAAGTAATAGAAAAATGTATAAATATAATTATTTTGTCATTATTTTAATGCATGAAAAAATACTTTATGACTTGTCTAAGTCATTCAAATATCATTAATACTATTAGAGTAGACAATATGGAATTTGTCATCATTTATATTTCTCAAAAAAAGGTCACACTATATGTTTGTGTATGTGATATAGTACTGTTTTTCTGAAACACTAGGAGGCATTTCTGAGAAATCTAATTATGTTTTGGCTGTGGTCAAAGTGTTCATCCTGTGGTTTAGTGCAAACATATTTGCAAGTATATTCAGTTTTGTAAAACTGTCTTTGGGACATAATCATTATTTTTATTTCATTAAGCAAGAAACAGTCAGTGGTCTTAATTTTTGGAAAGGTGGTATAATTTAGCTTTCCAATGTTATGGATTACAAAAAAAGGACCCTATATATAGCTTAAATATTTTCTATTTGTAAAAGAAGATGAATTAAAATTTGAGAAGAAAATTAAAAGATAAGCTGTAACATTTCTTTTCTGGATGTTAAAAATCATTCAAAGACTAGGCAATCGTCTCCAACAATGCGTCCAATAGGCAAAGTTACTTGTGTGTTTATATCCTCCAATATAATGGGAAGTACTACGTACACAGAAATTTTACACATCTATTAATATCTTAATAAAAAGGTATAGTAATATAACATCTATGATAGTAACTAACAATGAAGATGTTTAAAAATATTAACAATTCATTTGGGGGCTATAAATGCATGTTTTTAATATTTATACACACATATATGTATATACCATGTTTATGTATATGGTCCATGAAAACGGACCTCTCAAATTTCCTGCTGTGGGGACTACAATTGAACCAGAGCCCCAACTGCTGGTTCTAGAATCCACCACTGTACTTTTGCTGAGATGCTAACCATGAGTTTTTCTCAGCTAATGACTAAGCAGGGCAGGATTACTAAGGCATGCCCATTCCTGAAAGATGCAGGACTCCTCTGACAAGCAACTTTGGTACAAGGACTCTGTTCATTGGCCTGTCTGAAATTTTCTAAGAACTGATGCATCCTAGATTCTTCTAATCCAACCATCCTTCCTGCTCTCCTTCCTTCCCTTCTTCCTTCTCAGGGATCAGTTCTGCATCACTGTGTGATAGTTCTCTCTGCTTCCTTCGGATTCTTTCCTTTCTTTACTCACAGGCATTTCCACAATAAATTTCCAGGAAACTAATTCTGACATGGCATTTGCTTCTCAGAGAGTAAGATCTAATGCATATACGCCTACACATATACTACATATTCATATGTAAATAAATATAAAGATAGATAAACAGATAGCTTTCGTGTGTGTGTGTGTGTGTGTGTGTGTGTGTGTGTGTGTGTGTAGCTTTGCAATCTACTCAGGATTGAGTAGGTGGCAACTCACAAAAAATGATTAAGTACTTCCACATATATGTTTTTCTCACATGTTCTGGTTATGTCTATTAGTCTCATCTTTATGCTTAGAATCACACAGAACACTTCATTAAAGATTGGATTAAAACCCTGGAGAAACAAAAGTAAATTTACTCTTGGTAAATTTGCTAATCAAAGCATGATAGTAAGGCAATGTTAATACTGATAATACAGAGCATTTCCAGGTATGCTACCGTGTTTCCCCAAAAATAAGACCTAGCCAGACCATCAGCTCTAATGTGTCTTTTGGAACAAAAATTAATATAAGACCCAGTATTCTGTTATATTATGTTATATTACATTACATTACATTATATTATATTATATTGTATTATGTATAATACGCAGTCTTATTATATAAGACCCGGTCTTAGTACAGTAAATTAAGACCAGGTCTTATATTAATTTTTTTCTCCAAAAGACACATTAGAGCTGATGGTCCGGCTAGGTCTTATTTTCAGGGAAACATGGTATAAAGAACAAATGTGGCATAATGATTATTATTTCTATTAAAACTTTTACATTTAGGGTATTTATGTTTGGTATTTAGGAATATAAAAGTAGCTTTCTATTATTAGAAATTGCAAGAGACTATACCTATCCTTTGTACTTCTGTGTTCTTAAGACATTACAGTTATGAATGGATAATGAATTGGATAATAAATTGAATGATGAATGAATGAATGGATGAATACGGAGAAATTCAATCATGATTAGCAGAAGTCTCACATTTATAGAACAACATGTTTTACAACTGAGAAAACAGAATATGAGACAGCATAATCCTGGCTTTGCCTCAGAGTTTCATCTCTGGTTATCATACCATCCAAACACCTACAACTCATCTTTTAGCCCTAAAAAGTCTAATTTTTGAGGTTCACTTTAAAATAAATATTTAGGCTATTATTACATTCAGGTCAAATATGATTATTCAGTGAATATATTCTTCTCTACCCTAGTTTCCATGAATTAACTCTCAGTATCTTCTCAGCCTGGAAAGTTGCATATTGCCAGTAAGAGTCAGCATTTAAGCCTGAGCTCAAAGTTGAAATCCTGTATGAAGTATTCATTCATGTTTTTGATGAAATGAATTTCCTCTCTTCAAACACTCACAGGATTTGCCTCTAATTCTATTATGCTTTATAAAATTCTTCATTTTAATTTATTGTTTCTACCCTGAGTACACTTATAAAAAAATTGGGAAGTGACTGCACCTTATTGCAAATCTATTGCATGTGTGTTGCTACATGTTGTAAATGATTTACATAATTTAAAAATCTGTAAATGCCTATGGTCAAGTACTTTATCTCACTCAAGTTGATCATTCAAATATTGGCCTCAGCTTTTCCCTGCCACCAAACCTCTAGATCTGGGGTGTCCAAACTTTTTTCAACGTTTTTTACCAAGGGCCATATGCGGTAAAATACACAAAGAGCCGGGCCACTCACTCGAGGTGAAGTACGTATTGCCTCACCTGGTTTATTTAAGTAAACTAAATATATTTTTGGAATTTGCTGTGGGCCAATTAACAATGGATTGCGGACCGCAGTTGGCCCACGGGCCGCAGTTTTGACACCCCTGCTCTAGATGAATCCCCCCTAAATTCAAAGTGAGTCTAAACAAATTTTGATGATATAATGAACATCATTAATACTCAGAAGACCCTCCTTTCACGGGCCATCCAGAATTCATCAGTGTGACTCAAATACTTGTCCTCCCCCTATCTGTGAGTGCGATTTGGACCATCATCCATTCTTTGTTTTCTTTTTTTTTTTTCAATAGCATAAACACATTTATTCAATAACCAAAGGGACAATCTTAATTAAACCAACATTTGGAAATAGTTGCACGTAAAATGTTTGTGATAAAGGTAACTGAATATAGCGATTAAAAAAAAAAAAAGAAAAGCATGGAGAGATTTGCTCATTGAACTGAGCCTGTTTACTGGCACAGCTGACGCCTGTCCAGGATAAAGGAATTTTTACTCTACTTTTTCATAGATCCGAGTATGGCTGACATTGTTCATGACGCATTCCACCACTAGTTTCCCATTTTCCACTTTTCTTGTTATTGTGCTTTCCTTGCCATCCCGTTCCTGATGTTGCACCAGTGCACCATTGACAAAATTGCACACAGTCTAGTTTTTCTGCATCAGCTGTAGTTTCTTCAAACTTCTCTCCCAGGTTAAATGAAAACTGCGTTGTTTTCAATGTGCTCTCAGTTTTTACCGTGAGGTGTTTGCCGTCAAAGGTGATGACACAGTCTGGTTTGGCCATGGCACCAATTTTTTGAAGAGCAATCCCTACTCCTAATTCCTTTATGTACTCATCAAAGCCTCTGCTCTCCACTAAGCGCCATCTTCCTACCAGCTGCTGAATGGAGGCCATTGGTGGGCACGGGTGGCGTGCGGGTCGAGAGGAGCAGAGTGTGGCATGGAGAGTTTCCATCCATTCTTTCTTTGTCAGCTCCAAGGTCAGTCAATTGCCCCAGATCAAGTCCATCTCTCTAATTATCATAAACCAGAACTTATAACATCAGAATGCCTTGAAGCAAACCTATATGAATTATGGTACCTGGCAATTACAAAAGTACATTGCCTATATGAGTGCCAGATATATGGTGGTTAGATATTTATGTGTGGATTAAACAATCTAGTATCTCATTGGAAAGATAACACTAATAAATTTAAGTCTTAATATATATAAAATAATTTTCTCCCTTTCAATTATAGAGAAACATTTTTTCACACAATAAACCTGATTGACAGATCAAAGAAAAAATATTTATAGGAAAGTCTTCAGAAAAGTACCAGTAAGATGGTATTAAAAAGTAATGATATGATTTAGAGCAGAAAAATCAAGTAAGCAAAAACTGGCCTTACTGGGCTAAAACTCTGCCATCAAAGCCTACCTCTGAACAACCACAGTTTAAAATAAAACACAAAAGTGAAGCTGAAAAGATAGAGAATAGAGCACAACCAAAGCACAGGAAAACACAACTCAATGAGTACTGAAAATCAATGAAGTAAAAGTGGTCTGTCCCTGAAAATGACTGAGGTGAAAATGGACCAGTTTTGCCTTCATTGATTTTCACTGCTCATTGAATTGTATTCGCCTGTTCTTTCATGTTTGCATCATTTTCTATTTCTTTTTCAACTCCTAAGCAAGCCTTTTGGCAGTCCCAAAGGTATCATGAGCACATGCTTAATGACTTCTCACATTCTATTGCAGGGAATCCATCCATTCATTCTATGATTACAGATTCAGTGCTTATTACATGTCAGGCACCAAGACGGGCAAGGCAGAAGATCAAAGTATACAACATTATTAGAATATGACATTATCATTGATGAAGTCTGTTGTGTGTTTTTGTTTTTCAATGACTCTAAAACGGCTTTACCTTCAAACATGAACTTAAATTTTGCTTCTAAGGAACAGTGACCAAACTAAGCAAAGATGAGAACAAAGCTGAAATTATTTTTCCTATGTGACATATTTGATATCCAATGATGGAAGATTAAAAACTCTGAATCAAAATGAGTTATGTTTTACATGCTCTTACTGTGAGCCAAGAACCTAATTTTCTTTTAATCTAATTGCTTTTCTGAGACTCAAAGCCAGCTTTGATCCAAGAGCTTTTTGATAAAGGTGCTTTCCCACAAAGAAGAGGCTTTTCTCACTGACTAAATTACTCCCACTAACCTTTGGCATTCTGAAGTTGTGACTTATAAAATTAAATGTAATAGTAAGAAAGAGTTAATAAAACATCTATAAATTTCTGACTGTTCTAAGATATAAATAAATGTGGCCTAAGTTTTAAATACCAGCAAGAAAAGATAGATTAGATCATATTACAAGTAAAACCTTGAGAATAATACATTGGTAAAAATAAGAGCAGGAATAATATTTTTTGCAGTAATGACAGATAACAGGTTATTATCTTATGAAAAGCCTATACAAATGATCAGAAAAATATTAAAGTCCCTATTGTAAAAAGGAAAAACACATTCAAAGAAATTTTGTATAAGAGAAAAACAAACAGATTTTTCACATATGGAAAGATTTTCAACTGAACTAATCTCCAATAATCCAATATTCAGATTTGTATTTTATACAAATTTCAAAAACAATGAAATATCATTTTACAACATTAAAGAAGAAGGAGTACCAAATATTAACAAGTTTGTGAACTGGGGGTTTACCTTTCTGGCAGCACTGTAAATTACATAAAGCAATTTTGAAACAAACAAATAAAAAAATTTGTCTACCTTCTTCAACCTAATAATCCCACTTCTGGTCATCTATCCTAAGGAAATATTCCAAAATATGATACTACCCTAGGCACACAGATCTCCAAAACAGTCCTATATATGATAGTAAAACCTGAGAGCAAGCATATATTATATATAATTGTGGGGGAAAAAACAGATAACTAAATCATGTGACCTAAAGGAAAACTGTACAATAAATTATAATTATGAGCAATAGGTAATAATGTGGAAAATGTTTATAATAAAATGTCAAATGGTAGAGAGTGATTACATATTACATGAGCATTATGACTTCCATAATCTTTACAAATAACTATCATATAATAAAGAAATGGAAGCTAAGGCTCCAGAATCTTGGCAGTGGTTGAGCTTGAATAATGAGATTGAAAGTGATTTTGATTTATTATTTTGAATTTAAAAAATGTTTCTTGGTGTCAATATAAAGGTTTCAATAAAATATTTAGTGTGTTTATACTGGTTTTCACTCAATCATATGACATTTTTTACTACCATTTTAATAACTGTATTTATTTTAGAAATTTCTCATTTTTAAATTTGTCTCATATTCATGTACATTTTTTAAGATGTTGATCTTCATACTGTATTAATTACTAATACACCACGTTTTTTCTAACTGGTTAGTGTATATTCTGGTAGGGATATAATACAGCAAACCTTTAAAACAAACTATTTTACTAAAAATGAAAATCAATATCGCTGTTCCTCGGAAGAGACTCAGCCAAATACATCTGTGGATTGGTCATTCCATGTAAATTTACTTGGCTATGAGGCCTCAAATGCGAGAAGAGCACTATTACTTGATTATTTTTCAACAAGAAGTAAGTGCTGTGAGAGCCAGCTATTTATAAAGCAAAGATGGGAAAATAATAGGACTGCGTGGGCCTGTGGAAATATCAACTACTACTTGGTTTGGGAAATAAATATAAAGGGAATCTAGTGTGACTCAGAAGAGTATTTGACACCCTTCAGCTGATTTTCACTCACATAGACGTACACAATCTGCCCTTACCTGGTCTGCCAACTGCCAACATTTTGCCTGGGGAGGTATTATCACAAATATTTCTGAAGTTAATTTTACTTTCTTTTTATTCCTCTAAGGGGTCTTAACCCTTTACTCTGTTGCACTGGTTTCCTTTCACTACCAGAAGGAAACCACATCAACAAGTAAATCTATTTTTGAGCTCTTGAGGCAACATATTATCACATAAATATGAACTGTAATATATTTTAGGTAAAGTTATTTTTGCAAACACACATTACTATCTGAACTTTTTATCTATGGTTGCTTTTAAATATTAAATATGATATCACAACTATACAAATGTTCATTTAAGGGAAGTAAATGTATACAGAATCTTAGTATTCTAACTATGCCAATCAAATTTTAGTTTCGCAACCCTACTGACTAACTGAGGTGCTTTAAAAAAATAAGCAAATAATAAAACATTCTTAGACTTTACATCAGATCTGCTGAATAGAATCCAAAAAGGGATGGTACAGGAGCAAATCTAGGAATCTACATTCATTTAAAGGCTACCAAGCAAAATTTGAGAACCTCTGCTGTAATCACACATGCAGAGATTTCTATTCTCTGCATTTCACCCACGTGGTCCACAAACCTACGCAAGGTGTTACAGTGGAGCAGCCTGAAGTCTTACAGTTGTTACAGGTAAGTTTCCCATTAAGTCATGTGAGTACATACAATGTACCTGGGCTAGAATCACTAAACAGTAACTCTACATAGTGGAGAACCTCAAAACAAGGAGCCATGGGTTAGAGTGAAGAGCCTACTCTAATGAAGGCTAGCTTGGATTCAGATTAGATCTCCCATGTCAGAGAACTCTACAGTGGGGTCGACCAAATATTTCACATGTAAGACTCCTTAGAGAGCTACACAAATGTTAGCAAAGCAAAGAAAAAGCAATAGTCGCAACAGGTAAATAATGACACACCTAGAACTTTCTGCTCTCTTTTCTGACCTAACACACTTATCCTTAAAAAGAAACAGGGGGACATTTACCTCAGAGTCAGTCCATGACTCACATCCTCTCCCCTCCATATTATTTTTGCCTCAGTTTCAGGGCACACTGGGGAGAAGGGAGAATATACAATTTAAATTAAATTGGAGAGTTTTAACTAAATTTTAATAACAAAATATATTAGAAAAAAATAAAAATACTATACCAATGGCATTAAAGCATTACCAGAGCTGAAAATATTAATTGGGAAAGGAATTCAGAATGACATCCTAACTACAGTAAGATTACTCAAAAAATCAAGATGTGTACTAACGCAGCCTACCTGGGAATGAGCTTACTCTTTGGGGAATCACACCACAATTAGGCAATACTCTATTAAAAATCTCTAAGACTTTTCACATGGCTTGTTTCTAAGTCTACTCTCCCTTATGCTGTCATTGTTTCATTGTTTACTGAATTCAAGCATAGCAACTTAATCCCTGCTGCATGTATTGTAGGATTTAGCCCATGCTCCTTTTGTATCCCAAATCTGTCACTTATCTTGTCATTTTTTTTTAATCTCTTTTTGCTTTAACTTGCAAGTTTCATATAGGCTCCCTCAATATCTTTTTGGGTGGTAAAGATTTCAAACCAATAAGATGAAGTTCAGGCAAGAGAGCTGAAGCTTTAAACAAAAGGAGTCTTCTTTCACTTTTATATGCTAATATGGTACTTGAAGGGTAAAGGCCCACATTTCCATGATATCCTATTACTCTCACTTGATCAGCATATAACACTGCAGTTAAAAACTGGATTCTAGCGTCAGAAGGGCTGGGATTCAAATTATCCCTCTTCTACTTGCTAGCCTGAGTTTACTCTATATGATAATAATACCTATTTCATAGGGCTGTTGACAATATTAAATGAGTTAAGAACTATCAAATACTTAGAAGAGTGTCAAGCACATAATAAGCTTTACATAAATAGTAAATATTTTTACTAAATGATGAGTAATCTTGTCTTGCTAGAGTCCAGATACATGATGTTGGCTACAGTTGTCTAATAACCACATCCTATATCATAAACAATCAAACAAACAAATGAATAAGGCTTATCTGATGTAGCTTACATTTAGTTAAATCAAGCTGGATTCTAGTTATTATTTTTTCTAATAATTTCTTACAGATTTGTCTGAAAAATTAGTCATCTTCAATTTTTTGAGAGAATACATATTTATTTAAATGGCAAAAATGATATAAAAGTGCATCAATTATATAAATAAACCAATTATGCTAACCTTTTAAGATACATTATGGCATTCAGCACTTATTCTGTTGCTGTACTTTTGTAAAGATGTTTAAAAAGAAAATCTTTTTATTAACTTTCATAATATTAATATTATTAAATATTAATATTTATATATAATATTAATAATAACATAGCACCTCTCGCAAAGTATTGCCAGTAAGACAGAAAACAATTCTAATACATTTGGTGTAATTTAATACATTTGGTGTAATAATATTCTATATAAATAACTGCAGGGGAGACACTGTTAAAAGATCAAGCCTTTCTGTATCTAAAGATCATCTTCCTGTGGGTTGTATCAGAGCAAAGAAGAAAATTTGGAAACATTTAAATATTAAAAAGCACCACTGGAATTTTTCAGTGAAGAGAAAGTACTGGTTAAATGGATGCAATGGTAGCCAGTGAAGAGCTGAGATAATCAGCATGAACAAGTTCCTAGGGCCAAAATACAGGTATGGAGGAAAAAAAAAACATACAGAAAATGTAAACTACTGTACGAGTATAAGATTATTTTATTTATGAAAATTATGTTACACTAGAGCCCTACCAGTACAGGGGCAAAATTGATTTTTGATGGCCTATCAATACATACTATGAAACAAAAACAAAGAAAATGACAATAAAATGAGAGTCAGATATTAAGATGGCCAGGGATATGGGAGAAGAAAAAAATGCAAGCAATAAGGTGAGAATCAATCACTGCATGTGGATTTAGGCTCTAAGCTTCCTGGTGCTATTTTTTTTTTTTTTTTTTATGACATGTACATCATACTGCTCCTTCTACCCCTTGTCCCTCTGCTTTTTCTTTCTGAGTAAAGTTAAGTCACAACTGTGTGAAACAGTTGGCCTAGGCTTTAGACTATAGAAACACACAAGCCTATTAGTTGATTTGGTTTTGGCAATTTATATAAACTGTATCCTAATTATAAAATTAGAAAAATCAAAACTGATGACATATTCACGCAATTTATCAGTGTGAATTTTTTGTGTTATTTCTGACATATGTACATATAAAATAATTGCACTACCAAAGAGAAAAAGTTGTGAATGGCCTGTAAATAACCCAGGCAATCATTAAATGTCATTGCTCAGCTCAAGTCAGGGAAATGAATTTCAAAAAAAGTATGTTAACTTGGTTCCAGAGATTCAGATAGGAGTAAGAAGAGTCCAAAGAAAGAATCCAAGGCACTGAAATCAATATTGAAGTATAAGGCATTTCAATAAGCAATAAAATATCTAAGGAATTTTGTTTTCTTATGTATTATTCTAAAGGTGGTAGTTTGCCTTGAACCCAAGTAATTCAATTTAATGGAGCCTCAAATTCCACAGGTTGACATGTAGATGCAATATGCAGAAAAGAGGAAGAACAAGTAAAGTTTGTTTTGATGTCTGATTCTACATGTCCATTGTGCTAGTAAAATGGTTGGGTTTAAGCAGAAAAGGAAATATGAATAATCAAATATCAGAAATATAAAGACATTTCCATTACAGACCATTGAAACAGTTGTTAATATTATGTTAAGAATTCCTGGAAACATATTATTGCATCTTTTTTTTTTTTCAAATCATTCAGTATTAGTAACAAATCAATATTTTGAAATATTAGTACACCAGTATTTTCACACATTTTGAATTTTAAAGCCTCTTACTTCTTAACATAAAATTTGTTTTTAAAAAGTATAAGATCCACATGATCATAATACAAGCATTTTTCTCAATTATAAAGAGGTACTTATAAGTTAAACTAGACTATTTCCTTCAATATGAATTCTTTGTAAAAATTCATGCATTTATTCATGCATTGATTAAAATTGTTACAGCCAAAGCTACAGCTAAACCAAACTTGTTAATATGTATTTATATACTATACTTAGTACATAAAGCTTTCAATACCTATTATTTCATATGATAAATATTAATGCATGATTTTAAATAAATGTTCTATATTTTAGGCCAATATACAGTATTTTTATATAATCAATAAATTGTTCCTTAAAAAAATATCAAATAAATATTAGACATTTAGGAGCTGGCTTTCCTTTTGTCTTGAATAAGAAATTTATGTGTCTATTTCATATATATGCCTATGTATATGTGTGTGTGTATGCACACATATACACATACACACAGAGGAATCTATAGAGGCATTCTATAATCAGTTATTATGCAGAGTGCTCTCCTTGTTAATCTTCCAGTTGGCCTGTAACTGTTCAAGGCTATTTTGACACTTCACAGTTTGCAATATCAAATGGTATTAGTGTCAATTAAACAAATGTAAAAATAAAAACAAAAGCAAACAGCAAAAAGTTTCATGGGAGTTTTAATAGCAGCGTGTTTCATAAGTGATGCAAAATTAGATACCCAGAAAATATGCAATGAATGCTGTAGTCCTGTAATAGCAATTTGTTAGAATTTCATCTTGAAAGGGGGAATGTCACAATATTTTTTATTGAACCATGTGAAGCATGCTGAGAAAATTTTACTTCATTGATATATGCTTCCCTGAATTCTATGTCAGTTCAACACTTAGCATTCTTATAGTTATTTATTTAAAAGTTGTTGCTCACCCACCAAAGAAAAGTGTTTTTACATTTTGATGGTTACTTATAGATAACGTCACTCATTAGATGTCCTCCAAGAATCATTCACTTAAAGGCAACTCTGACTTTAATGCAATGTCTGCAACTTTGGGGTATGCTTTCTTCATGAGCAGGACTCAACGTTATATTAATATTCCTTTCACTTTGAAGACATGGAAGACAGAAAAACTTATCTGTTAAGTTCCATATGAATGTTGGTATCTTTTCACATGGCACAATTCCGATGTTCCCCAAAACTATACTGAACAATGTTAGATATCACAAAAATTCTATCACAAGGTCTAAAGGAAACTCCAGGATGAAAAGAACCCAGTCTATCAGGCTATTCTGAAATAATCTCTCTATGAAAATGTCCTGCACAAATATAACCCAGGACTAGATATCTCCAGAGGTGGAGAATTCGCTACTTCTTGAGGTAGCTCATTCAAGAACCAATGATAAAGACTTATTCCTCACGGTAAGTTCAAGTCTACCTGATGACAACTTCATCCATGAATCCTAGTTCTTGTCTCTGCAATGGCACATTAAAGTTCCAGTATCTTTTTCCATGAGAGCTCTGCCAGTATTTGGAGAAAATAGTCAAAAATGTTTCTTCTCCAGTCCAAACATCCAGCACCTTCAGCAAGGTTCATATATTGTGTGATTCACAGACTCACTCTGTGGTGTATTCTGCTCCATCCAGGGTCCAGGTTATCAAATATTTCTCATAAAGTATGGTCTGACATAAAAGAAGGGCACTAACACCTGATCTGCTTCAGACACACGAGCTCTCATAACAGCTGTAGCACATTTTAATTATCCACTGTACAAAATACATCTATCTTCTTCAAACCACCTTTATGTACACCACTTTCAGCTAGGTTTGGTCCTTGTTTACTTTTTGATAACTATGGCTCATTATTTCCTTCTCCCTGGAATTATTTTGATCACAAAGCCACACTCAACTCTAAACAATCTGCATACGTTATAAGGAAATTTGTAAAATGTCCCAATGATCTCCTCAACCCTGATACAGATGACAACTTGAAAGTGACTGAGTATTCCAAGAACAAATAATCCTTTCAGGAAAAGTACAGGTTGGTTATCAACTTGCTTAGGGCTCAGTGAATATAAAAAAATGGAAAAGTATGATTCTTGGACAAAAGCACAGAAGATATACCTCTATTATAAAGACAAAATAATCTTTGATATAAATAGCTCCTTTCATATTCTAGTTCGTCATTACAGGGCTAAAGTAAGAATGCTAACATTTAAATTGCTAAATTCCATTCCCATATGATCAACAAGAGCAAATACTTTTTTTGTTTCTAAAAATTTGAGATTTCTCAGTACTAAGTGGATTTTAGGTTACTAAACTTCTATATTAGTAGTTTCTAAAATATTCAGTACAAAACACAGTTGACTTTAAGAGAAACCTATCTAATTCTATATATAGATTACATTAATATCCTTATTAGACAATATTTTATTCTTAGAATATACTTTATTTAATTTGAAATCCTTTTCTAAAAGATATTAACTTTATTTAAACCTGAAAAACTGATACATGGGAAAAAATTAAATAATATCAAATTACCCGATCTGGACTTTATTTACTTGGATTGCCTCCAAGGGAAGTTAGGAGGCTTTCACATTAAGTCTCTGTCCTTTCTAGGCTCTGTAATCTTCACTTAAATGCTTCACACCTATCTAACCCCATTTTGATGGTCTTTCAAGTTCTGTGAAACTGATTTCAACTGACATTAAATTCATTATAGATACAAGGTGGATAACATAATCTTGAATGCATTGTTAGTTTATGTTTACTGATAAGTAAGCAGCAAGGGAGGATTGCTTGAGGAATAAGTAGCTACCCAAAGTCCTAAATATACTTGTACTTCTTGATCCAACCGGGCAGCTCTATTTCGCTCTGCAACTTCTCATAAACTGCTTTTGCTGAACTATGTTTTGCCATGATGCCATCAGAGGTTATACAAGAAACAGTCCAGGAAATTCAGTGTAGTATCTGATGAATGTTGTTGAGAATAATTTTATTATATTAGATAGTGTCTGAGAGAGCCTCTCCACTTGTAAAAATTATAATCTGCTATTAGTACTGGGAACAATTTTTCATCTCAAAGAATAATTGGTTGTTTTTATTTTATGGGCATCATGAATTGTGTAACTGATTAGATTTCCTCTTTGAAATTGGCTACTAGAAAACTAATACCTAAATCCATGACCCACCTGTGGTAAGCATAAAATATGCATTTTTTGTCTCATTTTATGTTTCATTTTTAAATCCAATTTTATTGTCTTGCTTGCTTGCTCTCTCTTTTAATCTTCACTTCATATGTGTAAGTCACTTTATAAGAAAGGAGACCAATCTATTACTGAGCTAATAAATTAAAATACGATTTTAATCATCACAGAAGCAACAGAGTAAAAGGAATAGTAAAAACCAGGAAATGTGGCTCATAGATTCACAAAATATCTTTGACACTCATATTTTTCATCTCTAAATTATGGTAAATAATACCTAACGTATTTGTAGTTGTTCTTATTACCAAATAAGATAACACATATAATATACAGAGTAAAAATGTTCAATAAAAAATATTATAAATATTATATTTCATTAACATCAAGGACAAGGGATATATGGGACTGTACCAATTACCAAAAAGGATAAATAAATTAATTATACTTATGCTCTCTTCCTTTGTTTCCCTTGATAAAATTTAGTAGCTGAAATAAACAAGTTTATCAAAGGAAATGTCAGAAGTTAAGGGAAAGAAGATAAGACAATAAGAATTAAGATTAATTTATTATAATGCCTCCAGTAAAGTATTTAGAAACTTGGAAAATAAATGTCAATCAAAGTGCTATTTCAAAAATACTCTTTCACCAGCATTAATCAAATATTTAAAACAAAATAATAATCCTAAACTCCAAGGAGGCACAAAGCAGGCTGTTTCCTTTACAATGCCTTGACTTTTGATAAGCCTTTAAAATATTTTCTATTTCTCAGAGTAGAAAACACACACAAGAAATTTACATTCATCAAGATAAGAAAATGCAAAACTAAGTTATTTACTATAAAACTGTACATTTTTTATTCATTTTAGCATGCATTTAATTAAATTCCTCAACAATCGAATAGAACCAAGATAACTGAGAGAAAAAATATTCATGCACTATTTGTTGCCTTTATAAAAATTAATCTTCAGTCTTTTATTTACATTTTCTTAAAAATTTAATTTTCCACCATGCAATTATATGAAGGTAAAATGAAGGATTTAAGGATCATTCATTGTGCCAGCTTTCCTTAGTTTATCTTTCTATGTAATATTTGAGATGAATTGTGAAAACAGAGCATTTAAAAATCAACAAAACATTTTCTACCAACAAAATGGTTGTGATTCAGTCCATAATTCAACAAAACTAAGTATGCTGTCCTTTGCAATGTTATGGTGCCATTTCTCCCAATCCATTCCTTTCTTCATCCATCAGACTATATTTGGGATTTGTGGGGAACATAATAAATGAATACAATACGGTATAAATCTGATGAGAAGGTCTCATAAATTGGAAGACACTAAAGAAACCCGAGTCTATATTAGAGAAAAGAAGATTAATATGAAAACGAACACGTAAGCATTATTTGGAGTATCCTTGTGATATTTTCAGTCAGACAGAGTTCTAGAAGTTAGAAAGACATCAAGCCCATAATTGGCCAAACATATAAAAGACTGAATTCAAAATCGAGTCCATTAATTAGCGATTCAGTATGAATTGAGTTCCTAGCTGGTAAGATTAAAAGAAACTGACATTAACCCAATGTGTCCAGACACTAACATACGCAATTATGCCTATCCTCCTCCATCCTAAAACACATGAGTCATTGCTTAGGTTAACTCACTGGCTAAATATTATTTCCATGTCAGTTAAATCTCAGAAGGTGTCTTAGGGGGTGAACTTATGCTCTGTGAGGGATAGAGTGGAGTACAGTCCCCTTCTTATCCATCGACAATGGTCTGGATTACTGGAAAGACAAAGGTGGAAAATTGTATGCAGCCATTATACATAATGTATAATCAAATGTTTAACAGTGAATATGGCAATATCGTGCTATTCAAGAATGAAAAAAATATATATTTGTTGTTATTTGCAGTTGCCTTTCCTTTTCAAAAAGGAAATAATTTCCATATTATTGCTTTCCATATTCCTGAGTATCAAAGGAGCATTACTTAATCAACACTATGTTTGGATTCACATGAAACTACCACTTTTGTATATATGAAGATTTGCTAAGTTTGTAATCCTGCCTGTTATGTTTTTATTTTTTATTAAATTTATTGGGGTGTCATTGGTTAGCAAAATTATATAGGTTTCAAGTGTCCATTTCTATCATACATCATCTCTGCATTGCACTGCGTTTTCACCAATCAGAGTCACTCGTATATGGTGATGGGGGGAGAACGGACTGCAATTCTGCCTTTTAGCATTACCACTTTGCTCTGATGGATGCTACCATTTAAAATGGGCACACGAGGTTTGTTAGATGTCTGCAATTCTCCACTCTCTCACATAGTTTTAGTATATCCTTAAACTACACACTTACTTTTTCCACACTGGTTCCCTTTTCTGTTTTTTTTTTTTTTTTTTTTTTTTTTTTTTTTTTTTTTTTTTTTTTTTTGCTTCAGTCATCACATAGAAGCTCTTTGTACCTCATGCTATCACTCACACGGCACATACAACTCCTAGCAACTTGTATTACTCCAAGTATTTCAATGTTGGTTGTCAATGAATGCTCCAGGGTTTTCTTATTAGAAATAGTTTCACAAAATCCAACATAAATGTAGACATATGAAACTGATCAAATATTTGAACAAACGACATGTAAGAAAGGTATCAGGTAAAAAGGCTGAACTATATGTTTGAATCAAAAAGCATTTATCGCATGCGTACTACACATATACCAGTTGCTAAAGTGTTGAAGTGTGCTTCTAAAGAGAAAAAAAAATGGGTGGCATTGGAACACATCTCAGAGGCTACGGAGGATAGAAAGCTAAAGACAGTAGAGTATTGTATGCCTGATCATACTAACACAAAGTAAAACATTAGCAAATGTTTTTATTTAGTTAGTCACTGTCCACTGCTTTAAATATATTAAAATAACTCTCATAACCACCTTGTCAGTTAAGTAGCAATATTAGGCTCTTTTTGTAAATTATGAAATGGGGGTACAGAGAAATTGATCTATTTGCCTTAATTGCCACAGCTGGGAAATGATGGATCCAGTATTTAAACCAGGCTAACTCCGGTCTGCTTTGGCACTGCAGTCATGTCTATTTAATCCATGTGGGAAAGTAGGCAGCTGTCTATACAGCATAAGCTACAAACCTGCTAGAGTAAGGTTGGTCTGAATTGAAATACCCTACAATATTGATTATCTGATGTATCTAAGACAATACTCTTCAACCCTGGGAAAAATAAGACTGATTCATAAAATACCCAGTAAAAATATAAAAGTTCAATAGGTGAATGACTTGGATGCAAGTTAAAGTTTTTCATTTTGTTAGTATTAGTCCTAAGCGAATATATATATATGTGTGTGTGTGTGTGTGTGTTTGAGCGTGTGTGTGTGGCCATATATATATATGGTAAGACAATTAAGTTTGCTAACTCATCCTACAAAAAGTGCTACATACCTCATTACTGAATATCACTACAGTCAACTTTGAAGTACTCCCCTTGGGAAGCTATGCACTGACGCCAGCATCTAGTCCACCCTTTAAAGCAATTTTGGAACTCTTTCTGGAATGGCCATCAGAGCTGTTGTCATATTACCCTTGATGTCGTGAATGCCATCAAAATGTCTTCCTTTCAATATTTCCTTTATCTTCAGGTAAAGAAACAAGTCAGTTGGGGCCAGATCAGGAGACTAGAGAGGGTATTCCAATACAGTTATTTGTTGACTGGCTAAAAACTCCCTCACAGACTGTGATGTGTGAGCTGGTACATTGTCCTGATGCAAGAGCCATGAATTGTTGGTGAAGAGTTCAGGTCGTCTAACTTTTTCACGCAGCCTTTTCAGCACTTCCAAATAATGAACTCGGTTAACTGTTTGTCCAGTTGGTATAAATTCATAATGAATAATCCCTCTGATATCAAAAAAGGTTACCAAAATTGTTGCAACAAGTTCGTGAACTTAATTGTCAAACCTCGTGTGTGTGTGTGTGTGTGTGTGTGTGTCTGTGTGTGTGTGTGAGATATATATATATATATATATATATATATATATATATATATATATAACTCAATTATGTTTCTGTGCTCATGTTTGACATTTTTTGGCAAAGTTGTTAATTAAATACAAGTTATCCCTGATTAATGCAGTGTGAGCTGTTCCTAGAGTACTATAAATAATACAGTGATTAAGTGCCATATCTGAACCACGTGCCCTGTAGTACACTTCAAAGATGGATTTTCTTGGTTGAGTTTGCTGTTGTCTACTTAATAATCAAACTCATGCGGAATAGTCATCTGCGTTATTTCTTTTCTTCAGAAAACTATATTTAAATTATTTGATAAAGGATACTTGTTTTGCTTGATAGCCAAGAAAAGTCCTGCAATTATTATAATAACCTCAAAGATTCTGCTTAATTCAGCACAACTGAAAATTTAACTGCCTTACTAAAGTGTTTCATAACTAATTAAAACTTAATTTTGCTATTAAAACTATAATTTTGTCATGGAAATTATGTTTTACTCTCATTTAAATTATTTTATTTCTAGTAAATAGTTAATAATAGTCATTAGCTCCTCTCTTTACAAGCAACTTTTGAGTCCTTGCTTACTTGTAGGAGTATGAAACATAATTCTTTTCATTATCACAACTGCCAGCATAAGTGGACAATTTTTTTGTTAAAATATTAGAAAGAGCTAGAAATGTGTCCCTATATTTTCATTCAGCTCAAGAGAACATTATTACCATGTAGAAATGGCAAGGCAATAAAATGTTAAATTGACTCACATATTGGTCTTGAGACTTTCTTTCCATATTAATTAAGTTGTACTTTTTTTGTTATTTTAATATACTTTTAAAGATTTTTTAATTAAAGTTTATTGGGGTGACAATGATTAGTATAGTTACATAGGTTTCAAGTGTACAATTCTATGATACATCATCTATATGTCACATTGTGTGCTCACCACCCAGAGTCAGTTCTCCTTCCATCACCATATATTTGATCCTGTTTACTCTTCTACCACCCCCCCTACCCCGTTACTCTCTGGCAACCACTAAACTATTGTCTGTGTCTATCAGTTTTTGTTTCTTTGTTTATCTTGTTCCTTTGTGTCTTTCAGTTTTATATCCCACATATCAGTGAAACCACATGGTTCTCGACTTTTTCTGTCTAACTTATTTCACTTAGCATAATAATCTCAAGATCCATCCACGTTGTCACAAACGGTACTATTTCATCTTTTCTTATGGCAGAATAGTTTCCATTGTGTATATATACCACAACTTCTTTATCCATTCATCTATCAAAGGACACTTTAGTTGTTTCCATGTCCTGGCCACCGTAAATAAAGCTGCAATGAATAGCAGAGCACATATATATTTATGGATAAATTATTTTCAAATTTTTGGGGGTATATATCCAGAAGAGGAATTGCTGGGTCATATGGTAATTCTATTCTTAATTTTTTGAGGAACCTCCACACTGCCTTCCCTAGCGGCTGCACCAGTCTGCATTCCCACCAACAGTGAATGAGGGTTCCTTTTTCTCCACAGTCTCTCCAACACTTGTTATTATTTGTCTTGTTGATATTTAAAGATTTTTAAAGTGTTCCCAAGTACTACATTTTTGTTTCTTATGTATCACTGGTCATAGGAAATTTCTTCCAGTTTCTCTCTCTAGTCATTTTCATGAGCAGTTCATAACTACCAAGAAGTTTATCACTACCAAAAGTTTGCAACATTATTTATAAAGCCAATTTACTTCATCCAGAGGAGTTGATCATCTTGCCATATAACATTAGGATCACAGAGTATTCAGAGCATTGTACAGTTCTACATAAAATACCCCAAAGAATATAGAAAAAAAATGGAATACATGGTCTCATATGTATCTCACAGATGGACAGGAAGAAAAATAGTGCAGTTCCTTTGCAGAGAGGATAACCTTGGGGGCTCTTTTTCCACCCATCATTGCCAAATCCTGGTTGAGAAAATTTTATGGTAGATTACCTGAAATTAATTAATTTTATCATGGATCAAGACAGACTACTAGAGAATTATGAACTTGTACCAGACCATTTGGGCTCCTATTGAATTGTTTTTGTTTTTTGTTTTTTAATTCAATTTCAGAAACAGGATGTCACAAGATATTCAAATGCTATCTGCCATAGTAGGTAATATTACCTGGGACAATTCAACTGAAGTTGTTTTAACACTACTTCAAATGCAATGGTTGTTCCAAAGGCTGGACAATTATTTTCAGTGCAACTTCTTCTTTTCAGTCTCTCTTCTTCAATATTATAAATCTTCTACTTTAATTAGTTTAATTAATTATGTTGTTTCTCTTTTTTGCCTGTTGAGAACAGATCTGTAGCTCATCTCTATCAATATCTCTACTCAACATCTCTGTACTAAGTTTATTTTGGCTTTGTAATTTAACTACCCTGAGTCTCTGCACCCAACTTTCATATTGTTTAATTTTATTCTAGAGTGTTGAACACTTTATTGAAAATTAGCTTTAAAGTTCTATGAAGGAAAATGGGATGTAAATAAAATTATGCATAAGAAGTATCACCCCCTCTGCTTAAGCATGTGCCACCAGAACATAGCACCTCTTCTCTTTTTCAATTCTCCATCATCTTCCCTACTAACCTCTTGCAGCCTTTCTGTCTTTAAATACACTATGGACTCAGATAATTCCAAGCTCCACCTCTCTCTGATTTCAACTCCCTCCTGCGTAATTGCCTAAACAACATGAAGTTTCTGCTTTGACTTCCTGTAGGCTTTAATTTCACCCCAAACTCACTCATGACCCATCCTTCCCCATCTCTGCAGACACCACTAAAATTTCACTTATTTGTTTAAAAAAACTGGCATTGTCCTTAACTCCATTTTCTTGCATGACAACGACTAGCCAGTCCATCCGTAAATCCTAGCTCTACGTATACAGTAGATTTAGGATTTGACCATTTCTCACCATTAAGGTGGCTACCCTATCCTCCAGTTTGAGCTCTCATCGTCTTTCACCTTGACTACAGCATGGCCTCTGTAGCCACGCTTCTACTCTTGGTTCACTATAATCTACTCTTTACATAGATTAATTATTTTTGATGAAGTTTCCACTGCTTGACATTAAATAAAATACATTTTTGATTATGTTCTAATTCTACAACTAGTATGTAAGTTATAAGCAGCCAGTAACTTTTCCTGTCTTTTTCACTCACTGCTGAATCCCCAGTGTCCAGAACAGTTCCTCACTTCCATGTCGTCCCTTTATGTGTTAAAGATAGACAAGAGAAGAACTTGTAAAAGAACTAGCAGTAGTCATTACACTTTAAACATACTTTGGCATCACAAAGAGTGACCAATGCAGAGGTGCCCAACAGATGCCAGCTTGTCCTCACTGTCTTGTCTGTGCCCAATTTTTCTATCCAAATAGTAGCACTAGTTGAAAAACAAACAGCAGCCTTAGGCCCACTCTGAGTCTCTTGACAGTAGAACAAGAGATGATAAAGATTACAGAGGCAAAAGCTTCTAACTGACTTCTCCATAAGCTGCATTTGCAATCCCACCTCAGCAACTGAACGTGCCTGGGCTTTCCTCCTTCTTATGTGACACCTCGTATGTCACCAATGGCAGTACTTTAGGAGGAATGACTGGTGAACTTATATCAAATTCTCTAACTCTCCCCTCCATACTTTCATTTCCCCATCTCCTCCCATAATTGTATCAGTTCTAACTCCTATGATATCTCTCTTCTCCCATTATATTGGATTCAAGTACTAGACATGCAGAAGGCCCTCATTAGGAACTTATTTAATTAATAAATATATAAAACACTTCACACAAATCCTAGCACATAAATAGCATTCAGTAAATATTACTTGTCATGATTCACATAATCATGATTAATAAATATAAGCAAGGTGAATAGGAGACACCGATGCGCTCAGAGGTGCCGTGCACAATATGGAGGCATTTAGAAACCAGCCACAGGAAAAGAAGAGATGCGACAGAAGAAAATCAAAAGCTGTTCTCATTCACTGTTTAAGGCTTAATATAGTCACTGGCAGAGAAATGTGTTCAAAAATATGCTCTGAGTGACTCCCCTGGCAGCTTCATCTCTTTGAAAAGCTATCATTTTCAGTTGATAACTGATTTACGTATTTATGTATTGTGTGAACAACAAAACGAGGAATTGAAATTAATTAGAGGCAAATCAAATATGAAAAAAACCGCTTTTATCCAACAAAAATTTGATGTATTTTACAAGTATGTGACCTTCCCTTTGATAGCACTGTTTAAAAAAATGTTAATAATTGGTCTTCCAGGATAAACAGACTCCTGTATTGAGTTGGAGTGTGCATGGAATAATCACAAAATTGCCATAAAATTCTTCGATTCTTTTCATTCTTTAATAGCTGCTGTGAGCATAATGACACCACTAGGTGTTGAGCCTTATTACTTGCATGTTTATGATAATAATTTCCAGAAGGATGCACCATATTCAAAATGAATCGATCCAATAAAGTTTATATTATAGTTTGGTGTTGTATATTGCTACCTAGAAAACTATGGTAGAAAACTGTCAAGAATGTGTCTCTATTCATAGCAGAATTCTATGAAGGAAAGTGATCTTCCCAGTGAATGACTTTCACGCAACTGATTTTTTTTTTTTTAAAGGAAGAGATAATGTTTTTTCAATGCAAACATCACTATAAAACCTAAGAATCGATTATATGGTAAAACTATATTTGAACCAATTCACATGTATAGTTTCATGATACTCCATGGTAAAGATTAAGAAACTCATGAAGCATCCTTTTACATATTTTCAAAGAAAAACTGTCAATTTTGAATCGTTCAAGTCATTAAAATAGGTATACTTTTAAATTTTCAGAATTTCTTTTCTGATGATTATTACGATTGATTGTATAAACACCATTACAATTAGTATCCTAAAATGGTGCTGGTAAAGCTTTTCTTCTTCAACTGAAAGCTGCTCTAAATAAACATTTATTCTTAGAGATGATCTTCCAGGTAAAAAGAAAGGAGGAAGATGTTTGGAAATTGTGTGCTACCTTCTTCCTCCCAAAGTTTGCTCATTCTCTTCTCTTTTCTGACTTCCACTCAACTCTAAGAAGCAACACAAAAGATGTTTCTTCCAAAGAGTCATTTCCTACTTGAACCTGTCACCAACACCAAACAGGACCAGGTATTTCTTCAGTCTGACCTCCAGCTCTTACAGCATTTGCTAATTTCACAAATATAATGTCCATGCTGTTTACATGTGTCTGCTGTACTTATTTTAGCTCTGATCTCACCAGGGCTGACATTCACTTGCCATTAGATGTTCACATTCTTTGATTCCCTACTTCTTGGTTCCCTCCCAAGGCAGTCAGATCCATATTGGCAGCTACAATTACTCCTAGAGGCAGAATACACATTTATTGAGCTACATGCATTAGAGGGTGTAAATCACATTCCCTTTTGCACGTAAGTTAAAAGCCCATTAAGAGACAATCACAGGATAAAGATAAACGGAGGATTAAAATATTAGCTTTATTACCGATAGACTGCTTAGAGTACAGGTTATGTGTGTGAACAAAACAGGCTTGAAACATGCCACACCTGAAAAGGACAGAACTGTCTATGTTGTCAAACGCATGAAGGACAACTGCATGCTTATCTCAAGTAGCAGTCACTGATGAAGCTCTTAAGCTCTCTGGAGATGAGTAGAAATACTCTTATCCTACAAAAGAGAGACAGAGACAGAGATGAAGAGAAGGAGACAGGGTGAGAGACAGAGGGAGAGAGAGAATATGCTTATATCTGTTTCTTCCTCCAAATTATTAACCAGATAATCTTTCTCCTCCGCTGGAGAGCACCGAGTAAAAGGTAAAGAGAAAGGCCCAGTATGTTACTGTTTTTGGACGTCTTTTCCTCATAGAAATTTGAGACCAGGGAAATGGAGGTTTCCCACTATCCGAACCTACTTAACCTGACATTTATGGTACCTTCACAAACATTAAACCAATGTCCTTTTGGAGGTGGGGGTAGATCCAAACTCCGTGAATGGTAGCATTATCCTCTAGTCAGAAATCTACATGTTGTTCTTGACATATTTTCTTCCTTGCTCTCTTCACAAAATCATTATCAATTTATCTCTACCTTATCTAATAATTAAACATCAAATCTGCTGCCACTTCTCTATGTCCAAGCTAACATCATATTTCTCCTTGTCCACTCATCTACTTACACAATCGTGCACTGTTAATGACAGGGATACAATCTGATGTAATAAGGGAATACAGTGTGTTCTCAGGTGATTTCCTCCTTGTGCAAACATCAGTATTCTTAGACAAACCTAGATGGTACAGCTTAATGCACACCTCGTCTATAGGGTACAGCCTATCACTCCGAGGTTACAAGCCTGTACAGTATGTTACTGCACCAAACTACCCAAGATTAAATCAAGCACAAGAGAAAATGATGCAACCCATAGAAACAGTAAACATAAGATGGATAAGGCCTCTGCCAGTGTAATAGTCAGTACTGTTCTACAACATTTTTTATAAGTAGAAAGAGTGCATGCTAAAATAACAAATATAGTACAGTAAATACATAAACCAGTAACAATCATTTATTATTATTATGTTCTGTACCGAATTGTACGCGCTCTATTTTTATACAACTGGCATCACGGTAGGTTTGTTTACACGAGCATCACCACAATGTGTGAGTAATGCCTTGTGTATGACATTATGATGGCTACAGCATCATTAGGCAGTAGGGATTTTTCAGCCTCATTACAGTCTGACAGGACCACTGTTGTACATATGGTCCGTTGTTGAGCGAAACATAGTACAGTGTATGAGTATCTTAGTGTTAGCCTTCTCCAATCATTACACTACAGCCAGAGTGACACTTCAAAAGATGCAAATAAAATCAGGTCACAGTCTGCTACTTCCACCCCATCCCTGTCCTGTCCCATCATCTTCAGTACCTTTCTCGTAATCTAATGTCTTTAATGGTTTGCTCTTCCCCTATCACTTGGCCTCATCTAATACCACACTCCATCTTACTCTGTCCACTAGCCACATTCACCAAATCCATTCTTGCCACTGGGGCTCCGAACATGCTTATCGCTATCCGTTATACGTAATTTTCAAATTTCAACTCAGTCCGTGCTTCCTCAGAGTAGCATCTCGGACCACCAAGACTACCTCTGAATCCTTCATCATACAATGTAGGAGTCCCATGTATTCCTCCTTCCTATCACATATAATGATCACAATTTTATGTTTCTGTTAATTATTGGATTTACACCCATCTTCCCCTTTTAGACTGTAGGCTCCACAATGGCATATAACGTAATTGTTCAATGCTATTATATCTAGAGCTTAGTACATAGGTGGGATTAAGAAAAAAACATTTGTTCAATTAGTGAATGAGTAATGATGAGCGTACCTTTACCTTTCTATTATAAGTACATACTCTACTAAAGTTTGAGTTCCTTGAGGGTAGGTTTTTTATACTTTCTGTACCTGAATTCTTATTTATATTTCATACTATACTATTTATTAAGTATTTACCAATCTTAATTCTATCAGCAACTGTTAATATGAAACAAAATAAATATTAAAAAGCATAAAAGATAATTAAGACATTTGTTCAAGACAATCTAATAAACTGTTTTTGGCATTATGTTTCAGAGTATGTTAGTTTCAAATAATTTTCATACGGTTTCTAAATTCTCTGCTACCTGTATTTTGAATTCTATATGTAGGATTTTAAAAGTATGAATAATGAATTTCAGATTCAATTGCTGTTATTTATGGGAGGATGATCATTTGTATTATTTTCCTTTTATCAAGTTAAAAAATTTATTTTCATGAATTATCACATTGTCATAAATAAACTAGTTGACAATTATTTTTACCATCTCTTTGAGCATTAAAGTGATGTATCTTTGCTGTGGAGTTTAATGCAATTTATGTACATGAGATAATGTACATGAAAGCAAGTTGCTAACAATAAAATGATGTAGGAAGGTGATTTACTGCTAATATCAACTATTTCTGTTGGGGTGTATTAGCAGTGATACATGTAAATAAAATATTAGGTTGAAAAGTTTATAAGTTAGAAACTGCTTTTTACTTGTAAGAAGTTATGAAAAACAATATTATAGACTAAGAGTGACTCATTTAATTTTGTCTTGCTGTTTCCAAATTAAAAAAGTAATTCAGGGTAAAAAGGATTCTCTGGCTATCCTAATACGCCTTCTGTCTGGGATACCCTGATGTAAACATGAATACAAATTTTTTTGTTGCTGTTATTTTTCTATGAAATAATGAAAGTTGAGATGTATCATCATGGCACTACAATCAATTCCCTGAGATTTTAAATCTATGCTTTAATTTTAATTATAAAATATGGTACTTATTGAGATCTTTTCCTATATAAATATCAGTATTGTTCCTAACCCTATAAATGGTTAACAATAAAAAGTAATGCAAAATCAAAACCAAAATGAGATACTACTTTACACCTATTAGACTGACTATTATCAACAAGACAAGTAATAACAAATTTTGGAGATATTGTGGAGATAAAGAAACCCTCCTAAATGGCTGGTGGGAATGTAAATTGGTACAGCCACTATGGAAAACAGTGTGGAGGTTCTTCAAAAAATTAAGAACAGAATTACCATATGACCCAGCAATCCCTCTTCTGGGTAGCTACCCCCAAAATTTGAAAACATTTATCCATAAAGATATATGTACTCCTATGTTAATTCCAGCATTATTCATGGTGGCCAAGACATGGAAACAACAAATGTGTCCTTCAATAGATGATTGGATAAAAAAGATGTGATACATATGCACAACAGAATATTACTCGGCCATTAAAAAAGAGATAAAATACTGCCATTTGTGACAACATGGATGGATCTCGAGTTTATCATGCTAAATGAAATAAGGCAGACAGAAAAAGTCAAGACCCATATGACTTCACTCATATGTGGAATATAAAACTGAAAGAAACAAAGGAATAAGATAAACAAAAACTCATAGACACAGACAACAGTTTAGTGGCTACCAGGGATGGAGGGAGGAGGGTTGGTAGAAGAGGGAAAAAGGGGTTAAGCATATGGTGATGGAAGGAGAACTGACTCCGGGTAGTGAACATACAGTGCAATACATAGATGGTATATAATAGAAATGTACACTCGAAAACTGTATAATTTTACTAACCAATGTCACCCCAAGAAATTTAGTAATTTGTTTTTTAAGTAATGTTAGACTAATACCCTACTGATAGAAACCCAACCTAAAAAGAAATCTCCATGCAGAAGGTACATGCTAAACTTTAAAATTTATAACCAAGATGAACTCTGGAGATGTCAAAATTCCACAGTGTAGTTACTTTCTAGACTAACTATCCACAACCAAAAGTTTGCCTTTGTCTCAGCTTCTAGGAAAGCTCATTAACTGTCAGTAACACCATCAGCCACATGATCTTAGCATCAATCCCCTCTTGCTTTCTGTCTCTACCTCAGATTCCACCTATGTTCATCTTTTCAATTATTATCAGAAGGATACATTAACTTAACTTGCTTATTTATTTTTCTTTTATTTATGTAATATTTACTCTGAAAAATTCCAAATTTGTATTAACATAGTCATCTATTCCCCTTTGTTCCAGAGGCCCTGGAAATTGCAAAAGCTTTGCAGATTTGTGTCCCCCCAGATTCAATGTGCCCAGCCTCATTTTTGAATCTTCAAAGCTACCAGACAATCCTTGTATATATCTCTACTCAGCTTCCTCTTTTTGTCCCAAGAACAGCTGCTACTCATGTTTATCATTCTAATAAAGCCTTACCTTCTGACTAACTATTGTCTTGGATGGTGCCATTATTGGTGTCTCCTTTATTGAGAAAACAGATAGCATTATGCAGCAACTTTTCCAGCTTAATGTTCTCCAGTCTACAAATTTACTTATTAAAGATGTCAAGCCTTTATCTCTAGTCTCAGGGCAAAGCTATTCTACTTATGAAATGATCTATGATTTCCATTTTACTACGTATTTTCAATCTGTCTCTCTAGTTTCTTATCACAAACTTATTCTATTCTATTTTTTATCTAACCTTAGCATGCCTTGGTTATTCCTACATTTTAAAAATCCTCTGACAATTCCACAGCCTCCATTAGCACAATTTATCATGCTCCTCTTTACAATCTGTAGACACCATCTTTTTTTCTTAAAATACATTTGTCCTTCAAAACACTAAAATCTAAGCTTCTTTATTCACTAATAAAATTAAACTGCTATCACTTATACTAACAGTGTCTCTTGCATACATTTATGTAAGATGATTAACAATTACTTATTTTTGAGACTCTCTTCACCTTTCATTTCTCGTCTCAGGAAATTCATAAAAATTTGGTAAAATGTAATAAATGCAAAACTACACATGTACAAGGTAAAGAAAAAATATAGAAGAATATCAGAAGTAAATCAAAGAAATGCTCCCTAGAACTGTCAACAAAATGTCTGAAAGTAATGACCTTCAGTTTGGGTTGCGAAGGTCAGATGTGATTTGCTGTAGTAACAAAGGAGAGGAGGACATTTATTACAAGCAAAGGGAACACCAGTGCAAAGAGATGAAAGTCTGAAATGCCAGGGTATGTTTGGTGACCTATAAGCTATTCAGTGCTTCTACCTTGTAAAGTGCAACAGGGTGTGTGGATGAGCTAATGATGCCAAATACGATGGCAGGAATGAATAATTATTGCGATTATTAATTTCCAGTTAATGAGGTTTAAGTGTAATAAATTAATGTGAAAGTAGACAAGAGTAAGATGTGATGCACTCACATAAAATATGTATTTATTTATTTAAATTTCTTTTAGATGATAAATGAAATTCTTGAGGTTAAATAAGAAGTGAAAATACAAAAATTACAGATCAACATAGAAAACATTACTTTTTAGGAGAAAAACTGGAAGCTGTTCTCTTATCTCTTTTTCCTTTCCTTTACTACTACATTTTCAGAATTAGGAGATTCAGAAAAGAAACTGATTAAGACTTTTATAATTTATGTTGTGAAGAAATAATTTGATTTTATCATGTAACACACTCTTCTTAAATATGAAATAAATCAGTTGGCACAAAATTCAATACTGATATAAAAACTTAGAAATGGCGATATTAATATAAACACTTAGAAATGCTTTTATATAAATATTGAACTGTAAGTAAGACTTATAACTATTTCAGGAAAGAATCAGAGCACAAGTGATTGTTACTTTTATATAAATATTGAACTGTAAGTAAGACTTTTAACTATTTCAGGAAAGAATCAGAGCACAAGTGATTGTTACTTTTATATAAATATTGAACTGTAAGTAAGACATAACTATTTCAGGAAAGAATCAGAGCACAAGTGATTGTTACTTTCCTAGGATACCTCACAAGAGCAATTTAAACATAGACACACACACACAAATAGGATATCATACATTTGCAATACAAATAGGTAAAATTTTTTGTGGGTAGATGATGGATACTGTATTAGTCTTAGATCTGAAAATGTGGAGAAACTGAAGAGAATAAATATATCATATACACACTATGTACAAATGTATTATACATAAAACACCTTGGCTACAGAGAGGCCTGAGACGGCATACCAAAATCCTTAGAACATAAAAGGTGAAATTTTTAAAGAGGAATTATATTAAAAATCAAAAACGGGAGAAATCATGGTAGGATGAAAGATAATACCAAGAATGAGTAAAAAGTGCAGCAAGTTTCACAAGCCTGTCTCGAAATGTTTCCACAGAAAACTCCTCAAGGTCCATTTTGTAAAAATAATTTGAGGCGAGAGCTGGTGTCAAATAAAAGGAGTTCCAGCAGATGAGTTTCTACTGGAATGGCTGAGTCAATAATAATTTTTTACTTACTAAAGAAATAGTGAGACCAATGCTGATATAAATAATAGATATGCACTCACCACATGCTAGAACTTCTGCTGAGAAGACATGAATTGTCTCCTTCGGCTCCATAACAATCCTGAGAAATAGGTACTATCGAGCTATATAAACTCTTAGCTACAGTTCTGAAATCCAAAAACACAGTAAAAACTCAAAGTTGTTTTTGTCGTTGCTTGTTTTTTCATAAATCTGACAGACAAGCCCTTTTGGTGGCAAATACTGATGATGTGAATAGAGATGAGGCTATTCATACTTTACATTTATTCCGCTGAGAATGACTATTAAAATGTCTCTTTGCAAAAAAAGTACAGGGTCCTTGCTGCAAACCTGCTAAGGTGATTACATTTGGACCCATATCACCTTTCTAAAGATCCATTATTTCTGAATTCTGAAACATATCTTCCCCCAAGAGTTTCAGATAAAGGATTGTTAACCTGTATTACTATATGCATCTCATAAATGAAATAAAAGTGCATATCTGAATTGTGCTCGAGGGAGGATTTGAATCTAGGTCAAAGTTCAGTGTTCAAGCTCTTAGCCATCACGCATATTACCTTTGTACAAAAATCATCTTGCTAAAGGGGCCCAAGATAGAAACATAGGAAGACCCTGAACTCACTTTCTCCCAAGGACACACCAAATCTACAGCTACAAATGGATCATGTCCCCCTGAAAAAGATCTGAAAATTAGGTGAACTGCTCATCCACAACAAAAGATAAAACGACCAGATAGAGACAAGTAGAAGAAGCAGACATGGTCTCACCAAAAATCAAACCCCCGGCCTAACAACACACAACAGGAAAGGATCTCCCCTGTCCAGTGCTTTTCCAGGTGGAGTGAGGGGTTTGTTCTCCATATCAGGTATCCCAACCCTTGGAATCTGTACCACAAAGATAAGCCTCCAACATGTTTGGCATAAAAAAAAAAAAAAAAAAAAAAATCAATCGGGCTAACATCCAATGGGTTATATATAGCGAACAGAGATTCTCCCCTTAAAGAGCTCATGTGCAGTTTTACCTTCCCTGGGATCCAGTGCAAAAGCAGAAATTTGAAAACTGCCTAGACTGTATGTGAAGGAGATTTATTTGCTAATCTTAAAGCATCAGTTGGAGGGGCAGAGGACAGCTGAAATTCTCTTGGCACACAACGGTACTTTGTCTGCATCAGCTGTCTGTTTTCTCAGTGAAGTTGACAATAATGCCACCAACCAAGGCACTGGCAGACATCAGTTTTGCACTCTCAGCCTGTCCAGCTACCATATTTCCCCGAAAAAAAAGACCGGGTCTTATATTAATTTTTGCTCCAAAAGACACATTAGGGCTTATGTTCAGGGGATGTCATCCTGAAAAACCATGCTAGGTTTTTTTTCCCAGTTAGGTCTTATTTTCGGGGAAACACGGTAGTTCAGGCAGAATAGCTCAGAGGCTACAGTCTCCTGCTGCCTTGCTAGGACAGGGTGGTGGAGCAGTCATGGCACTGTCCAGCTGCCTTGCTAGAAATGGAGTGTGTTGATATTTGCAGCACAATCCCTGGATAGGTCAGGTGAGTGCAAACAATCACAGCTTTTCCCGCTTTGCTTGCTAAGTTTGGCAGGTGTGAACAGTTGCAACACTTCATTGCTCCCTGGCTAAAGCTGGTGAACAGGACCAGTCATGGGCTTGTCCTGCTCCCCTCTTAAATCCAGCACACATACATAGATAAGGCACTCTCCCACTGCATCGCGGGAGCCCAGGGGCAGTGTAGTCAAGGCATTTTCCTGTTGTCTTGTAGAAGTCGGTGAGTGTGCTCATCGCCTCTACACTACACTCTCCCGCTGCCTTACTAACGCCACTGGGCATAGCCCTTCATCTCCTGGTCCTGGTGGCTGGCATTCCTGGGCTCCATGGGACTGTAAATATCGGAAAGACAGTTCTCAGCACACTATCACCCTCAGAGCACCGCACAGACAGCAGAATGCAACAGACAGCATTCTCCCTGTGAAAAAGGCCTATCTACCTGTCCTGGAGCTTCAGCTTGAAGAACAGGCTTCATGTTTCCCACACATCTACAGGTTACAAAGGCACTTCCAGGGAATGTAAGGAGGGAGACCTCATCCTTGTGCATGCCTTTACCCTCACTATGGTTCAAAGATGCCTACTAGAAAGGAGCTTACATACTTGTTTAGAACCCCGATTTTTGCAACTGTCACCCAGGGGACACCTCTAGATTTCCTGGTCGAGAGAGAACCAGGGTTTCTGATTGTGGCTCCACAGGACTGAAAATATTTGCATTCTTTAAAAGCTGTTGCTTGAGTGTCTGGCTTACAATCAGCCTGAAACCACTTGCTAAATGAGATTCCTCCCCTTGGAACACTGGCAGGTCTTGGCACACCTTCAACAATGGGTACCTATCAAGAATAAATCAGGCTATTTAGACAGTCACAAAGGTTCAAGAGACAACCTAGAGTTAGCGCAAGACTGAAAGATAACGTGCATCTCCTACACAAGACCACTCCTTCAAGACTAAAAGAAGTAGCTGTTTCACCTAACACATAGAAACAAACACAGAGAGTTAAGTAAAATGAGGAAAGAAATGTGTTCCAAATGAAAGCACAAAACAAAACCTTAGAAAAAGACCTTAAGGACATGGAGACAAGTAATTCAACTGATAAAGAATTCAAAATAATGGCCATAAAGATGCTCATTGAACCAGGAAGAAGAATGGATGAATACACTGAGAACCTCTGCAAAGAGACAGAAAATGTAAGATAACACCAAACAGAAGTCACAGAGTTGAACAATGCAATAAAGTAATTGAAAAATACACCAGAAGTGTTCAACAACAGACTGTATGAAGCAGAACTGATCAACAAGCTAGAAGACACTCACAAGCATTGACACTCACACAAACAGAGAAGCAAAAAGAAAAGAAAAATAAAGAATTTTAAAAAGTGAAGATGGTTTAAGGGACCTAGGAGACATCAAATGAAATAACATTCATATTATAGGGGTCCCAGAAGAAGACAGAAAGGGCAGAAAACTTATTTGAAGAAATAATGGTTGAAAATTTCCCTAACCTGGGAAATAAAACAGATATCCAGGTTCAGAAAGCTCAGAGAGTTCTAAATAAGAGAACCCAAAGACATCTACACCAACACACTTTGTAATTAAAATAATGATTTTTTTTTAAATTTTAATTATAATGAATATTTACAGATAAAGCAAATACTTTCAAAAGCAGCCAGAGAAAAACATGTTATGTATAAGGGAAACCCCATAAGGTAATCAGCAGATTTTTCAGCAGAAATGTTGCAGGCAGGAAGAGCCTGGCATGCCATATTCAAAATGTGTTTGTGTGTAGAAGGTGAAAGGGGCAACTTCTAACAAAGAATACTCTAATCCACAAAGATTGTCATTCAGAATTGAAAGAGACAGAGTGTTTTCCAGACAAGTAAAAGAAAAAATAGTTCATAACCACTAAATTGGCCTTACAAGAAATGCTTAAGACTTCTTTAAGCTGAGAGAAAATGGCACTAATTAATAACAAGAAAACATACAATTGTAAACATCTCAGTAGCAAAGGTAAGTATATACTAAAGGTAGTAGAACAATCCCTAGTAAAACTAGTATAAAGTTAAGAGACAAAAGTAGTAAAAGTAAAACTACATTGATTCATTAAGAAATGTATAAAACAGAACAATGTAAAGTGTGACACAAAAAGCATACAGTGTAATTGGGGGGGGGGTAGTGAAAATGTAGAGCTTTGGAATGTGTAAGTTGCTATGATTTTGAAATACTTATGTAACTAGGACATTATGTATGAACCACATGGCAATCACAAAGAAAAACTTATACTAGATACATACAATAAAATGTGAAAAGTATCTACACACAATAAAATGTGAAAAGTATCTACACATTTCATTAAAGAGTGTCATCAAACCACAAGGTAAGAAAGAGAAGAAAAGAACAGAGAGGAACTCAAAAACAGTCAGAAGACAATTACCAAAATGGCAATAAGTTGTGGATGAAAAAGGGGTTCTACAGAAAGTAACCTCACATGGTGATCTGATCATAAATCGCTAACTGCACAGTCACGCTCCAGGTGTATAACTCCTTTAACAAACAGAGTATCTTTGCCTTCAGCAAATCCTGCCCATTGTTTCTGTGCACTGGAGTAACACACCTTTGAAATGCCTCTATTCCGACCTCTCTAAAGGAAAACCACTCTTAGGAGAATACAAAATCTTGTTAACTATCCTGTAATCTAATCCCTGCCTAGCTTTCCCCACTCTTCATGGAATTTTCCTTACAGTTCCTCCTTAATTCCGAATACACAAAAGAAGCTGCAAATTGTCATTCTAAGAAACATTTTTTCTCAATTAGTTGAGATCTTGCTTCCAGGCATATCCTGTTTGGCTTAAATAATTTTTTATAAAAATTATCTATAGGTTTAGATGTTCTTACAGTGACATAGTACATTCATAGCAGCAATTACTTTAAATGTAAATGATCTAAATTCTCCAATGAAAACAAACATGGTGGCATAATGGAATTCAAAAAAAAAACACTTATCTATATGCTGCCTTCAAGAGACTCACTCAGAAGTAAGGATACACACAGACTGAAAATGAAGGCTAGTAAAAAGATATCCCATGCAAATGGGAATGAAAGGAAAGCTGGTTTAGCTATACTTATGTCCAAAAACATTGATTTTAAATCAAAGACTGTAATGGAAGACAAAGAAGGCATTACATAATGATTAACGGGACAATCTAGCAATAAGATATAACATTTGTAAATATATATGCACACAACATAGAAGTACCAAAAAATATAACACAAATATTAACAGATGTAAAGGCAGAAATTAACAGCAATACAATAATACTATGAAATTTTAACGTCCACTTACATCAATGGATATTCCAAACAAAACATCAATAAGAAAATATAGGCCTTATACAACACCTTAGAGCAGATAAACTTAGTAGATAAAGAACATTCCACCCAAAAGCAACAGAGTACACATCCTTCTAATGTGAACATAGAACATTCTCCAGGATAGATCACATGTAAGGGCACAAAAGAAGTCTCAATAACTCAAGAAGATTGAAATTACATTAGCCATCTTTACTAACAACAATGGTATAATACTAGAAATCAATTATAAGAAGAAAACTGAAAAACAAAACAAAAAACAACACACAAATAAGTGGAGATTAAACAACATATTACTGAAGAACCACTGGGTCATGAAGAAATCAAACAAGTAATCAAAAAATACCTGGAGAAAAAAGAAAACAAAAGTATGATATAACAAAACCTAAGTGATGTAGCAAATGCAGTTGTAACAGGGGGAAGTTCATAGCACTACAGGCCTACTTCCAAAAACAAGACAAAAGCTCAAATACTATACATTTACAACTAAAGGTACTAGAAAAAGAACAAACAAAACCCAAATTAAGTAGAAGGCAGGAAATAGTAAAGATGAGTAAAGAAATAAATGAAATAGAGACTAGCAAGACAATAAACAAGATCAATGAAACTAAAGTCTGATTCTTTGAAAGATTCACAAAATTGACAAAACTTCAGCCAGACTGATGAAAAATAAATAAATAAATAAATAAATAAATAAATAAATAAATGAAATCTGAAATAGAAGAAGTCACAACTGATACCAAAGAAGTACAAAGAATCATGAGACCACCACAAAAAATTATATGCCAATAAATTGAACAACCTACAAGAAATGGCTAAATTCCTAGAAACATGCAATGCTCGAAAACTGAACCGTGAAAGAATAGGAAATCTGAATAGACCAATTTCTAATAAGGATATTGAATCAGTAATCAAAAACCTCCCAACAAACAAAAGTCCAGTTCCAAATAGCTTCACTGGTGAATTCTACCAAACCTTCGAAGATTTAATATCTTCTCTTCTCAAACTGTTCCAAAACATTGAAGAGGAAGGAAAACTTTCAAATTCATTGTAAGAGGGCAGCATTACCCTTATTCCCAAACCAGACAAAGGCCAAAAAAAAAAAAAAAAAATTTACTGGCCAATATCCCTGATGAACGTTGATATAAAATTTTCAACGAAATATAGCAAACTGACTTCAACAATACATTAAAATGACACCATAACCAAGTGGGATTTATTTCAGGGACACAAGGATGGTTCTACATCCACAAATCAATCAACACAATACACCACCTTAACAGAATAAAAGATAAAAGTCATGTAATCATCTCAATAGTTACAGAAAACGCATGTGACAAAACTCAACACACAATTATTAAAAAAAAAAAACACTACAAAGTAAGTACAGAAGGAATATACCTCAACATAATTAAGACCATATATGACAAAGATGCAACTAACGTACTAACAGAGAAAAGTTGAAAGATTTTCCTTTAAAATAAGAAATAAGACAAGAATGCCCATTCTTGCTACTTTTATTCAAAATAATATTTGAAGTCTTAGCCACAGCAATGAGGCAAGAAAAAGGAATAAAAAATATCCAACTGGAAAGGAAGAAGTAAAATTGTCACTGTTTTCAGCTGACATGATATCATATATAGAAAACTTTAAAGTCTCCAACAACAAGAAAAATATTAGAACTAATAAATGAGTTCAATAAAGTTGCAGGATGCAAAATTAATGTTAAAAATCTGTTGCATTTTTCTACATAAATAATGAACTATCAGAAAGAGAAATTAAGAACACAATCCCATTTACAATTGCACCAAATAGAATAAAATACTGGAAATAAATTTAACCAAAAAGGTGAAAGACTTGTACAGTGAAAACTATAAGACACTGATGAAAGAAACGGAAAAAAACGCAAATAAATGGAAAGATATTCTGTGCTCAGGAATTAGAAGAATATATTTTTTTTTAATTTCCATAATACTCAAAGCAACCTACAGATTGAATGCAACCCCTACCAAACCCCAATGACATTTTCACATAACTAGAACAAATAATTCTAAAATATGTATGGAACTGCATAATACCCCAGTAGCCAAAGCAATCTTGAAAGAACACCCCCAGAGGTATCACGTTCCCTGATTTCAATCTACACTACAAAGCTATAGCAAATAAAACATTATGGTATTGGCATAAAAACAGAGCACACAGTTCAACTAAACAGAAAAGAGAGCCCAGAAATAAATCCACACATATATGATCAATAAATTTAAGACAAAGGAGGCAAGAATATATAAAAGGGAAAGGACAGTCACTTCAATAAATGGTGTTGGGAAAACAGCACAGCTACATGCAAAATAATACAACTAGACCACTATCTTATCCCATATACAAAAATTAACTCAAAATGAATTAAAGACTTAAATGTAACATCTGAAACCATAAAGCTTCTAGAAGAAAACATAGGGGGTAACCTTCTTAACATCAGTCTTAGTGATATATTTTTAGATTTGACTGGAAAGACAAGGGAAACAAAAACAAAAATTAACAAATGGGACAACATTAAACTAAAAAGCTTCTATGAATTAATGGAAACCATCAATAAAAAGGAAAATGCAACATATTGAATGGAAAAAGATATTTGCAAATCATATATCCAAAAGGGGCTAATATCCAAAATATAAAAAGAATGCATACAACTCAACAATAAAAAAAAAAAAATCAGATTAAAAAATGGGCAGAGAAGATATACTGATGGCCAACAGGTACATGAAAATATGCTGAACATCACTAATCCTCAGGGAAACGCAAATCAAAACTACAATGAGATATGACTTCACACTGGCTATTATCAAACAGTCAACAAATAACAATTGTTGGCCAGGAGGCAATGAAAAGGGAACACTCATGCAGTATTGGTGGGATTGTAAATTGGTGCAGCTACTATGGAAAACAGTATGGAGGTTCCTCAAAAAATAAAAAATAGAACTACCATAAGATCCAGCAATTATCCACTTCTGGATATTTATCTGAAGAAAATGAAAACACTAAATCAAAAAGATATATGCATTCCTATGTTCATTTCAGCATTATTTACAATAGCCATGATATGGAAACAACCTAAGTGTCCATCAATGGATAAATGGAAAAAGAAGTGGCATATATATATGTGTATATATCAACACACACACACACACACACCAATATACACAATGGAATACTATTCAGCCATAAAAAATGAATAAAATCTTGCCATTTACAACAATATGGATGGACCTGGAGGGCATTATGTTAAGTGAAATAAGACAACAGAAAAGACAAAGACCACATGATTTCATCATACAAGTATGTATAATTTAAAAGAAAAACAACCAACCATAAAAACAAAACAAAATTAGTCTCTGACACGGAGAACAGATTGGTGGTTTCCAGAGGGTAGAGGGTAGAGGAAATGGTGGGAGAATGGGTGGAGGGAATCAAAAGGTACAGAACTTCCAGATATAAAATAAGTCATAGGAATGTAATATACAGCATGGGGAATAATCAGTGTATTAACTTTTATGGTGACAGACTGTAACTGGAAGTATTGTGGTAATCATTTCACAATGTGTGCAAATATCAAACTACTATGTTGTACACCTGAAACTAATATAATATTTTATGTCAATTATATTTCCTTGAAAATAATGTGTTTCTAGTAGAATGTCAGCTCTATGGAAGCAGAGATGTTGTCTAATTTGTTCAATTTTGGGTTGTCAATGTCTAGAACAGTATTTAAGAAATGTACTACACATGAGATAAGTGTGCAATAAATGTTTGTGATTTTGTGATACATAAATCGTATCTCTCAACTGAGCTTTTTGTAGATATTGACATACAGTAAATTCAAAACATAATGCCAAAGATAACTATCCTGTTACTGTTAAATTCACTGCCATGTTTTCATAGTCAACAAAGGTAGTATAATATAACATTAAATCTCCCTCGTGAAGGAAAGAAGCCTAATGAGAATATATGCCCAGTATATAATAGAAGTCCACCCCACTTCACAAAGAAATGGGGTTGGAGAGTTTGCAAGAGCAGGTCAAAGATGCTTTCCAGAAAGTCACGTTGGGTCTGCTCTAACACAAAGTTTCAACAGCATAGTGAAGGATAAGACCACAATTAATGTAGCCTGGAAATAGGCTAAAGGGTTACTTACATCAAGCTGAGATGTAACATGTATATATATTCTTAAACAGTGAATCTCAGGAGTCTTATGAACTAGATAGTCCATACGCAGAGCATGTTCTTCACATAGCCATATCCTGCTCGTTTCTTTATTACGATTGTTGTTGGAAGAGAAAAGCCAGTGCAACATTCAAAGCCAAAGTAACACTGCAAAGCATCCACAAAACAAACCAAGAAAAAGACCAGCACTAATTTGAACCAGGGCACACCCTCTTGAACATATTCTAAATATGCCAATTATACCTCTTATTTCCTCGTTCCCAGAATCTCCTCAGTAATGTTGAACCTCACCACACAGCAAGGATTTCATATTCACTTAAATATATTACTGCATCAATTTCATTATTTTACAACAGATACATATACAATAAGTTTATTATATGCATTTTTAATTTGTGTTGAACATTAGATTTCATTTCTACATACTATTGTATGCTTTGCTCTACCAGCAGCTGATATCGTTAAATATTCAAGTTTCATACTTGAGTGACAGAGCAGAAAGCAATAAATATCTATAAATCAAATACACTACATAGAGTATACTATGGCTCTCTCTAGAGTTAATATGCAGATCTCTAGAATGTTCTGTGGTTTCTTTGAAGAGAAGAATGGGGGAAAATAACTGTAGTAACTGTAGTAAGTGAACATGGAAAGGCAACACCGTAACAAATAGAGGAATGAAGTCTTTTTCTCTCTCTCCATCCCACTGCTCCTAGGGCATACTTCTTTTTTGGCATAGTAACCCAAAACCATATAATAAAGAAAAATGCAAGAAGAATTGAAGAGAAAAAATATCAAGTAAAGAAATAAAGTGAGAAGATATGGTAAGGAACAAAATAAAATTTAAAAAAATAAATCGAAAAAAATAAGAGATATAAACACCTAAAAGACAATAACACTAAATAGATAAACTGAATGAGAATGAGGGTGAAAATATTATACCCTAAAAGGAATTATGATCACAATATTAAAATCACAAAAGTTGTCAAAATTAAGATAAAGAACAAATCCAAGAGGTTAAAAATTGGGAAAAATTTACATTTAGGAGATGGAGGATAAAGAATAAGAGTAAAACACCAAAAAGGTAAAAACATATTTGAATGCAAAAAGTATAAACAGAATTGAATATTAGAAAGAAGTTTATAATAATGGAAAAGGCGGGTTAATAGCAAAAAGTATATGAATGCAATACTTCATCAGTTTTACTACAAAGCCAGTATAGCAAGCTTAAAGATTAAAGAAAATTAAACATATTCCCTCACTGAAAACAAATTTTCAAAATAGTGAAAAAAGAAAACATAAAAACAAGAAGCACAATCTCTGACCATCCCTAAAAGGTTCCTGTCAGTCAAGGGTGTGGCATTCTCTGCTTCAGCAGCTGAATCTCCCTAATGAAAACCCTAATGGTTAGGGAGTACTGAGATGCCATTAGATCCCACCGCCTTCAACCAGCTGGAACATTTTTAAGAATGTGCAGTTCTATTTATAGTGACCCAAGATTAGTCCCCTTCATGGAAAGAGCCTCTCTGTTTCCTCAGCACAAGCAATAGCTTGTCCAGCCCTACAGACCCCCAAGCCAACTTTAATTTAGACATTGAACTGATGAATTTCCTGTTCCAACCCCCTATCCCGCAACATATTTTCTGACCTTTCATTTGTACTGTTTCCACAACCTTCGTTTTGCACAAGGTTAAGGTAGCAAAGCATAACAGAAAGCACATTAGAGGATGATGAGACGTACTGGGCTGAGAGACGGACCCTGTCAACAGATCTAACTGTCCCACCTCATTAGAATATGGAGACAGAGAAGGTAACAGGCCACAGCTGAAGCAAAATTTAGAGTTGCATAAGTAATTTTCTGTGTTACATGCCTTATACCCTAGCTGTTCATCTCAAAGTCCTTTTTTTCCTAGCCCAAACTTGGCCAATGTCTGATAGTCAAACACTTTTCTTCATTCAAGGTCTGGCTAAAACATCAGTTTGTGCGTAGTTGTGGTAGGACTGGACCGCGGTCAGGGAAAGAGAAGGAAAGATCCCTCTCAATGATACACAGGGAGAGAAATTCAAAATTTATTTGGAGAAACTTCCAATTATCTTTGCAGGAAATTCTTAATACTCTCTATTTATTTTTATGTTGGGTGGTTGTTCAGCTCTTGTAAATAAAATGGTGCCCTGAGCAACTGCTCAACTGGCCTACCACTGACTCAGGCTTTATCTTCCAGTATATGAGTACATAATCTAAGGCAATCCATTTAAGGAGTCACTGGTCATGCTCACTGGGATACTACATCCCTCTCCACCCGCACCCCCTCCCCACAAACACACACACACACACACACACACACACACACACACACACACACTTGTCCCTTCCCCTACTTTTGTTAACTTCTAGAAATGTTGCTTGCCAGACCTGGACATAAAGAAATCTTGCTTGGGTGAATTATGAAAGCATCCATGGCTTTCCCTAGTTCTTAGTGTCTTATCTATTTATGATGTTTCTGTCCAAATTACCAGCACTCTTTCTAACCAACAAGTTTCTAATGGTGGAATGGACTGTGGATCAGTGTGTGTTTGACTGTGAAAAGGGAAAAAACATTGATACCCCCAATTTTTTTTAATTAAAGAAAATACAGATTTCATGACAATGCATTATACCACATAGGATATGGAAAAATTATTGGTGCTAATCCACATTACTTTTAATAATTTATATGAAAAACTTCTAAATTATGAAAGACTAGTATTGACTCGATTTTATTTTCAGACAGAAAGCTTACATGCCAGAGAAAGAGGAGAACAGACTACCTTCTTACTTTGGAGGGAAGAAAGTTCTAGGTCTCTCCCAGCATAAAATATCTCTGTTCGTTGAGCATAATGCTTTCCTGTTTGCTGGCCAGCAGTCTTGTGTACATTGTTTTTTTCAAAATTTAATCATTAAGCTTATATCACTAGGTGTAACATTAATAATGATGATGACCACATCAGTTTAATTTTGACTTTTGAGCACATCTAAGAGTAAAGGCCTGAAATTTACAGGGATAAATGAACTTTCATTTTCTGGAAAGTATTTACTATTTTTAGGTAATGTATGACTTACACTCCCCTATTTCTAAAAAGCATTTCACATAGTTATACTGAATTCAGTGGAAATATTACCTCATGAAATATTTTCATATGCTGAATTTTTTTTTGTATTTCTGAATGTAGGCAATGACCTACTTTTTAGTTGAGAGTCAGGGACATTTTTTCCTTATATACTTCTACGTTGAACATGTATTTAAACATGAACTATCGTTCAGACATCCGACACACCAAGCATAAAAAGGCCTTATCCCCCCATAGCACAAAATGAAGAAAGTACTACTTGAGTATGTTGGACTACCTAATCCCTTTTATATATTTTTTTTCCTTTTCTACATATAGCACTTATCAAAATTTGTAGTTACATAATTACGTATATGTTTATTAGTTCAATATCTGTCTCCTCTAAATAGAATGTCAGTTCCATGACAATAGCGATCATGTATAATTAATTGTATAAATAAATATAACTAACATTTTGTTGGTATTTTAATGTGCCAGGCACCCTTTTACATACCTTTTACATACTTTAAATACATTAACTCATTTAATTTTCATAAAAGTCCCATTATCATTATTATTTGCATTTTGCAAAGGAATAAATATAAGTGAGTTAATTAACTAGCCCAAAGTCCAAATGCTGGGAAGTCTGGGGGCCACTCTTCAAACCAAGGAATCCCCTCGCTCTGGCATTCCTTTTCTTAACCACTATATCACTTGGCTTGGTTATGAGTAGGTTCGAGAATCACACTACACTGCCTTTTTTAACTCTCGAATTCTAGCCCCACTCCTTATTAACAAGCAATTTAGGGAAAGTTGCTTACCTCTGTTTCCTTTTGGAAAAAAATTAATATATAATATCTACCACAAAGAATTTAAGACAAAATTAAATTAGTCATTACATAGAAACACCCAGCTCCTTTATACCATGCTTGTTTCATTGTAGGTATCAGACAAATAGTTGTTAAATGATGAAGGCATTTCTTTGTTTGAGTGTTTGTTTATTGTTTCACCTATTGCCAAATCGTATATAACTCCTTTGAGGGAAAAAAAAAATTAAATGTGTAAATGAACTCCTCGAATAAAATATAGGAGTCAGTTTTTGTGACTTTGGATTAGGCATAGAGTTGCTCAGATATAACAACAAAAGCACAGCAAAAAAAATTAGAAATAGATAAATTGGATTTCATAAAAATCCAAACTTTTGTGCATCAAATGACACCATATAGTCAAAGACAACATATAGAATGGGAGTAAATTTTTGCAAATCATGTATGTAATGAGAGACTTGTAAACATTTAAAGATGTTCAACATCACGAGTCTTTAGGGAAAGGCAAATCAAAACTTCAGAGAAATACTACTTTGAACACACATGGAACACATGGATGGTTACTTTTTTTTTTCAAGGCAGGCATCCTCCCCTCCTGGGGAGGATGTGAAGAAATTCAAACCTTCAAGCATTTTAGGTGGGTATTTAAAATGGTGCAGCCATTTTGGAAAACAGATTGTCAGTTTCTCAAAACGTTAAACATAGTTATCATAGGACCCAGACATACAACTCCTTAGTATGACTCAAGAAAATTGAAAACATACATCCACATAAAAACTTGTATACAAATGTTTATAGCAGCATTATTCATAATAGCCCAGATGGGGAAACAACCTAAATGCCCATCCGCTGATGAATGGATCAACAAAATACAGTATGTCTACTGAGTGGAATATTACTTGGCAATAAAAAAGAATGGTACTTGCTGCAAGTTGGATGAAACTTAAAAAAACACCTTACTAAGTGAAGTAAACCAGTCACAAAAGAACACATACGGTATGATTCTATTTATATAAAATGCCCAGAATAAGAAAATACATAGAAACAATAAGCAGATTAGTGGCTGCCAAGGACTGGAGGGAGGGTGAATAAGAAATGACTGCTAATGAGTATGTATTTTCTGGAGTGATCAAAATGTCCTAAAATTGTATAATGGTGATGATTGCACAATCTTATGAATATATAAAAATGACTGAACTGTACACTTTAAAAGGGTGAATTTTATGGTATGTGAAATATCAATAAAGCTGTTATTAAAATGTAAATAAAACAACAGGATCTAGTTTCAATACTCATAGGGACTACATTTGTGACTACATATTTATACATTTGGCATTTTGGTTGCCAAAACAATGAAATGAATAGTTGAGACTTGTCTTTAAGATCTTTTCCAGCTCTGAAATTCTAATCATAATGAAATACGTTTTGCCTAACTCAAAAAATTAAAAATTATGTGATTACACACACACACACACACACACACACACACACTCTACATATATACCTAATTAGCTGCTTTTGTTCTAATAGTTACATTGTGAAATGCATAATTATAAAAGCCTTAATGTTATATCTTTATAAAACTTCTCAACTGAATTAACAGATCACAAAAAGTTTCTTGGTCAGAGAATGAGAGTACAATGTAATATATTTAAGCCTCAATGTTGGATTTGGCCATACATTCATCTTCTTTTCAATATGACTGTTGCTCAAAAGACAAAAAAGTGAGTGTTTCATAGATAAAAGGCTCAACAGTTGTCGGTGGAATAGAAAGGTAGCAGCTGTGTAGGTTTGGGGGGAAGCTGAGAAGAGCTCCAGGGGTCTGGGGTCATGGGTTCAACATGAGAAGGATAAACACAATGGAAAGGGCACACACACGATCATGGCTCAGTTCCCAATACTGAAGAGAGCAACCTGTCTTTGGGGTCATTGTTTTGAAAAGGTAATCCATGTCACTGCAGTACATAAAACTTGAACTAAATCAGTTAAATTTCCAATGAGGTACCCCATGACTTCTTTTTGATATCTGTATGTTTACTTACTAACTCTCTTCTCATAAAGTAAAATGTGGAGAACTCAAAGAAAATGGATGAGCAGTAGATACGTCTCTGACTAAACGAGATGTAACTCTAGTTTTAAATGTCAAAAATAAAAACGAACATAGAATCAGTTCAAGAAATATCGGAGTTGTAATGGACTTTATGAGAGTATCCGATCCATTTCATGATATCACTTTTAAAGATGTGTGGCAACTCAGTCCCACTGCTAGTTAGCAACATACCTATTAAATGGAGCATGTTTCTTTTAATTTCTCTTTTGAATAGTATGGCTGAAAATTTAGAAAACACTTAAAAGTTTTATAAGCATGAGTTCTAGTCTCTCTCCTGTCATTCACTCTCATCTGTCTAATTCCTTCTCCCATCTCTCCCAAGAATGATGACGATTCTGGTAAGTATTTGAAAAATCCAGATCAAGAGTATGAAAAAATAAATTATTTATATTACCTGACTGTATGGAAGAAACTGAGAATGAAAGGAAGTGCTTCCCATTACAGGATAGAGTGACATGGGAGATGTAGCCTAGAAGTGGCATGGGAGTCCATTGGGGTAGTAGAGCCCTTCTAACTAGTTCCTTAAGTGTAATTCCAGAGTTGTTGGGGTTTTTTTTTTTTTTTTTTTTTTTTTGGCAATGTACAGGAAACAAATATAGTACATATTTACCTCACATTTTTAAATAAAAGATTGTACATGATACACACTGCTCCCCTGCATCCTTCTCTCATGTTAAAGTGCTTCTTGGAGATATGTCCTTACCAGTACATAGAGATTTTCCATCTTCTTAACATTGCATATTATTCCATTGTATAATATGCCATTTATCTAACTTTTTGATACATATCAATTATTGCCATTTCAAACACTGCTGAAAATGAATAAACAAATGTAAGTACGTATATTTATATATCTTTATAATTGTAAGATAAATTCCCTAAAGGGGATCTTAACAGGGCCTTACGTACATATAAATGTATGACCTACATTCTGGAACAACTACATGGATACATATTTCGGGTAAAACTCGGGTTTCATCAGGTCACCTCAGCTTGGGATAGACAAAGGCTACAATACCAATCTCTGTGAGTCAACCCCCAACCATATATATGGAAGGAATCAAAATCCCTGTCAGATAGTTCTTCAATAATTTTTCATATTTTCTATTAATTAGCCATGTTCCCTCTGTTGCTTTCACAGACAATTTGTGGGTCTCAGGTGGCTACTGTGACATTTTGTCTCCTTCACATCACGATGCGACTGTTTTCATGTCTCTGCTGTCTTCTTCTTCTATTACTCCAATGGACTCCCATGCCACTTCTAGACCACGTCACCCTTGTCACTCTATCCTGTAACGGGAAGCACTTCCTTTCATTCTCAGTTTCTTCCATACAGTCAGGTAATATAAATAATTTATTTTTTCTTACTCTTGACCTGGATTTTTCAAATACTTACCAATAATATATTAAACTAGAGAGCCCTTCTAACTACAATATTCAATGACTTTTGACTGAAGTCAATGCAAGGCTTGCAAACAGCCTCAGCTCCTCCATTACTTTGTCTGTATAGAGAACCTGAAGATGTATAAACACACAAGCGCCTGTACACACACACACACACACACACACACACACACACACACTCACACACAAACGCACACACACACACAAAAATTTATTTCAATTGTCCTTTTAGATATCCCTTTTGTCTTTCCTTTCACTATAGGTAATGAGAGAACTTGTAACTTTTATGAGATGTGTAAAAAATTTTAAAGGCATTTTATCTTAAAGGGTCCAACAGTAATTTGTAGATAGTAATTGTAAAACAAATGATCCTTCTCATATTATCTATGATAATTACAATATTGGTCTGAATTTTGGAACTTTTACATAGTTATTTCAAAGGGCTTCAAGAACTTAATGATTCAATTTTTCATAATTATGCCTAATGTTGGTTTCAGACTACTTGCACTGTAAGAAATAAAACACGGTTTACTTTTCAACCTTTGCTTTACAATATGACTCATACTAGTTGACTAATGTTTAATTTCATCGTATTAAAAATAACTTTATAAAAATGGGCAACAGTTTGTTCTCTGTTAATGAATGATTTGCACAGGATTTAGGTAAATAAAGAAAAAAGAAATAATTTTATTTAAAATGTTGATTGGTCAACACTAATTCATTGTAGTTCATTATTTAGAATTCATGCACAACTGGAAGCATTCATGTGCTGGACCTTTTCTTACCTTTCCCACTCTTTAGAATTATTTTTTAGACCTGAATTCTGCTAGATGATAATAAACAAAAATGGGTTATATTAATTTCATAACAATTATTTCATTGCTTTAAACATCCATAACAATTGTGCTCTTTTGGCATTCACAGGCTATCTCTATCGTTTTATGTATAAGTCTAATCTCCATAATTAGGCTTTAACCCCTGAGGTTAACTTACTGTATATGCTACATCTCCTACTGCAGTGTCTCTCCCATGGCAGAAACTTAAAAATGACTAGCTGAAGATGATTGTGTGTGATTATGATAATTCCAGGCACATCATTAATTAAATAAGATCATTAAGCCATGTATATAAGAGCACTTAGCAACGATATTGACACAAAAAAAATCGATAAATGTTTGTATTACTGCATTTTATGAAATATTTTTGGCAAATATGACATGCAAAACCCTCCAGTCTTCATTTTTCTTAAAAATATAACATAGAACAAGCTCTTTATTATTCCTTTAGCACTATAGCTCTATTCCTCCTATTGAAGTAAATGTTTCTGTCCCCACATAAAATAATGCTGTTAAAATATAAATTTTCTCCAAATACTTCACCAATAATGAGTCTAAACATTTCAGACAATATCAAGCCACTTAAGAATCACTTTTTTAAATCAGTTTGGTTTTAATAAGTGAAACCAAAATGTTTCTAAGATTTAATTCTTTTTTTGTCTTTAAAAACTTCATCTGCTTAAGAAGAAATCTAAGTTTTTACGTATTTCAAAAGGTATGATTTCTGTGATAGCAAGTACATGTTAATTTTATAAAAAGCAGTTTTCTATAAGTAAAAATCTTCAAAAAAGCAGAAATAGTTTGGCCTTAAGAGCCAGACTTCAGTTTCAAAATAATAACTAACACATTAGTTACTAAACTTCAGTGTTCCTATGTGTAAAATGGGAATAATTCCACCAAAGTTTAAGTGTTTAGAGAGTTGCAAGGAATTATTAATAAAATATACTTTAAAATATAGCACATCATATATACTCATTAAATGTTACCTGTCACATTACAACTATATGCAATATTTTGTAGATATTAGGCTGTTCTATGAGAGATATTTCTAGTCCCAGACAACGACAGGGCAAAAGAGTTTGCTATTGGCAAGAATGACAATTTTGAGTTGAAGTCTTGGTTTGAGCATTCGTTCTGCTTAGTTAACATTTTGTATTTCTTGCATACATCATTTCAGCTAATTTCTAATTTCCTGATTAATAAAAATATTATAATAACAATTAAGCAATGTAGGCTTTTGCCAGGTCTACAGTCAACATACATGCATTTGAAAACTTTTTTTTAAAGGCTGTAAAACTATCCTTTATTATACATCTGCATTTCTACATAATATTGACTATATCATGAGTTACTTATTCAACAGCTGTCCTCCCTATACTAGTTTGTGAGCTCCACAGTGGCAGAGATCATGCTACTGCCCTATCTTTTTATGACTTCTTGAAAAATATAATGTTAATTCTTTTTTGTTGTTATTGTAAAAAAGTCTGTTACTTGTGAGTATACCAACAAATATGTGGATATTAAAGCTAATTTTAGAATAATTATAGGAATAAATACTATCTATTCTTCCCAAAATATTTTAAAGAAAACATCACCATTGGTCATGTTCTTTAGAACTTGAAATCACTTTGTAATTTTAATATATTAGTGATTTTGTTCATTATGTTAAAATACATCACTGATAGAATGAAGTATACATTACTTGTCATTACTACTGAACCCTAAGAATAAACAACTGAAAAGGAAACTGGTGGGGGGAAGTCTATAAGTAATATTAGAAAAATGCAAAGTAGCAAATTATACTTTAAGAGGAAACAAACTTTTATCAAATAACATGGCCATTAAAAGAAACTTACGTGAAGTACACTAATTTAAATAAACAAATTTATTTCAATTAAGGATTGCAAATTGTAATTATGTCAAGTCAAAATAAATGTTTACTGAGAATATATATTTAATTACAGAAAATAGTAATAATTCTTTCAAGTCGGACATCAGAGAAACTGAATATATTTTAAGAATAATAAAATCCATTATTCAGCGTAAAGCATTGGAAGTTTATATTTAATCAGGCTTCATCTATAATTATTTTCATTTTTATAAGATGTAGTTTTTTTCAGCCTTTGTTTAAAGTATTTCTATTCTTCCAGTTAAAATATAGTAGGCAGTTTTATGCACATTGTAATTAGTGAATTACAGATTTCAAAAACGGCCACACCATAATATCTGGGACAAGATCAGAAAGTTTGGCCTCTGGGAAAAAAGTTTTCCAGAATTTATGCATAATGAACAATATCAGTTCTTGGAATTAATCAACCCAATACTGATCAGTAGATTATTTGCTAAAATTATGATGTCCAGTTCACCATCAGAAAAAAGCAATGCTCAAATAAAATCAGTGAAAATAACCACTTCTTCACATTTAGCTAATAACACTAAATGAAAATAATTGAGAAATCATAACATCTTATACATGAATGTGGAAGTCCTACTGGTATTTATATTACTACAAATACAAATATATGTTGATACAAATCTCGATTTAGAGAAATTACGTTTAATTCTTCAACAAAATGGGTAGAAAGCATCGTATTGAGACATGATTTCATTGGTGATTTACTCCGTGCCCCCAGGTTAGTGCTAGTCTTCCAAGATCTGAGACTTAAATGTAGAAAATATCTTTATATATAATCAGGTGTTACACTTAGTGTACTTTACCTATTCATTTGCCCTATTCAGATTATCACACACATTCCTTTGTATCAAAAAACAGAGTAGGTCATTTAAGTGAATTTATTAAATCCCATTTAAGAAAAGAAATCTGTTTACAATTTCCTGTTCCCAGAATTATAGTTTCTACCATGGTTTAAAATTCTAATAGAAACTAATAATAACTCTGTTCATACTTCTATCTTATCCTCTAACTGCGATTTATCTGAAGAACTTCGTTGTAAGCACACAGTGCATTTCAAGCCAATGGGGCCTGAAACGAGATGTGTGCAGTCTGGCACTAAAAGGATTAAGAACTATGTCATTACTAGTTTGTCACAACATATTGTTAATCAAAAGGACTAAAAGTACATAGATGCATAGTAACAACATTTTGAATGTTTTGTTGGTGTTTATCAAATGAAAGGTAGAAGCGTTAACAATATATGCAATGAAACCTTTTTATCAGTGATGAAAAAGGCCATAAACTAGACATCATTTTTAAAACAAGATTTGGAAAACCATCAAAACTGTCAGTAAATTCTTAAATACACTTCTAAGAAGCAGTTATTGAAAACAAATTTACAAAAATATAGAATTTGATATCTATAATTTTATATTTTATTTTAAGATTTTTTTCACTAGGTATTTTCAATGTCATTACATCTTATTATCTGACAATATCATCTGTTTTAAAATAAAGAAATATACACATACGTTTTCAAGTGAAAACCTTCCTTGTTATATTAGTAAATGTATTCTTTAATTATGGAACTAATAATACCTATTAATTAAGCCCAAAATAAAGTCACTTTAAATTTTTGAAAGGAAGCAACAATTAAGATTTTAAGATTTACATGCTCATATTATATTTAATTTTAGCTCCATATTACTATTATCGACATTTTGTTTTATTTGAGTCAGTGTAGTTGCCTCTCTAATTTTTAAATAAGAAGTATAATTTACTTGGAAATATAATTTGTTCTAGACCTAAAAAAATAATGTTCAAACTTTAAGAGAGAAATCTTTGAAGGTTACATGCACAATTCTATAGATTACCTATTACAAATGAGGGGGGCAAAAGAACTATCTAGATGAGTGTGATTGTATTATCCTCAAAGTAAATACGATCAAAACCACACTGTTTTCAGTAATGGAGGGTAGGAGATGCAATAAGGGAATATTCGGGAAAAATAATAATGTCTTCAATAATTATATAGTTTTTTTCTTTACTGTAAAGGACATTACTGGGAAAAATTTGAATAATGTTTATGGTTTAGATAAGTGATATGGCATCAGTGTTACTTTTCTAATTTTGATTATTACTGCGGTTAAGTAAGAAATTAAGAGATTATCTTTGTTTTTCTTGGAAATGCACACTAAAAATCTCGAATTACAGAGTCATCCTGTGTGCAATTTACTCTTCAATGTTTAACAGTAATACATATAATTTTTAAAAAGCAAAACTTTTTGAAAGATCATGTAGGCTGGGGCTAGATAACTGAAGTGGGCCTTAGGTGAACCAATGTAAATCTACAACAACAAAAGTCATATTGAGTCCTACTGGTGGTGATCTGTGGTGGTTATGTGTGGTATGTTTTCATAAAACAGAATAAAGTTTCAGACAAATAACTAGATTTCTCAAATACAGAGTGAAGACAGAGACAGCATGACAGACCTCTCATGGCCTAAGGTAGGGTCATTTTTTTTTTTTTGTTAAATGGCTCTGTCAGAATCGATTTCAGCAGCAGATACTAATATAGGAATCTTTTCACAAAAGCAAGAAAAAGACTGTAATGGGTGAGTGCGCTAGTCTTTTAAAGCAAAGCTGCCTGTGGCAACTCAACTTGCTTTTATGTTTCAATCCTTCAAGAGAAACAGGAACTCTGGAATAAGGGGTTGCACCTAAAAAGACCAAGGTTCTGAAAGGATAAATATGGGTACAGAGACAAAGTATTCCTTGAGGACAAATTTTTTATCTATATGTGTAATCCATTCACGTCCTCTCTTTATTCCATATTCTAACATTTTGTTTTTTCTATCTTAAAGTCAGAAGGATAGTTATTTTGGCCAAAACCCCAGGGAGCACTTCTAAATGTTAGATGATATTTATTACAAACCTCAGTATTTATTATTTTCAAGGTAAGAGAATAATGAATAGCTGTAATAAAAATAATACGAGTACTATCATTTACTACTAATATTGATAATATTATTTAACATTTCTACCCACTCTGTGCCGGAAGCAGCATTAAGCACTTCATTACATAATAGGTTTTAATATTTAAAACAATTTCATGAGGTAAGTACTGATACTTTCAGTCGAAGAAACAAATCATGAAGTTGTATAAATTGTTCAAGATCAAATAGCTGGCAAGTACACTTGGCACTATAACTTCAGAGCTCACACCTCCATTAAATGGTTTGATGATAATAGCCAAGAGTACAATGTAGAAAATGTTCCAAAGTGTATTCCATATAGAGATTGACAGATTAATTAGTCATTAGGGGTCACTATTTCTAACATGACTTTGAGAGAATCCAGTGCTCCCTGTCATTAAATTATATAAATTTTTATGAATTTATGAAGTCACAGAGTACATGAATATTTCTTTACCTAATAGTAAGGAAAACACTATTTGTTAGTAAGGAATATGTTGTTTGCCAGTATCAAAATTGAATCAAAAAAATTTCTGGTTTCATTTTACTCCACCAACAAATATTAGGTGCTGCTTTGTCCCAGGTGCCATTCTTGGCACCAGGAAAGGATGGTTAAGCAGACATAAATTCCTGACACCCTGAAACTTTCATACTAGTGAGAAAAACAAAATATACAAGAATACAGCGTATAGCGTAAGTAACAAGAGATAGGATAAAAAGTAAAGCAGTAACATATAAAAGGTCTGTCTTATGTTGAGTAAAATCTGCAACTCTATAGATTCCCTTCATTGATCCTAGTTTTTCCCTGTGGAGGCAAACAGAAGAAAAAAATCTAATTATTTAAAAGGTAATAGCCTTTGAATTATGTTTAACAATCTACCATATCATACCAGAAATTTTTTCTTATTTAAAATGTACACAGCTCCATATTTCATGAAATGTGCAAAAGAAATTATTGTGTCTGTTCTCCTCTAGACTTGATACATTCAATTAATGTCACTCTGCCATCATGGCCAAGACCTGATAGCAGCCACCAGATATGGTTCGATCAAGGCAGAGTCATCTTTTAAACTCTTTCTCCCCGAATTCTGTAGTTCTATATTCTTTTAATGACAACATGAATTCTAATAGATAGATTTGGTAATAAAATCAGTTCTAACAATTATTTACTGAATAACTTGGGGCAGGTTATTTGATTTCACTCAATTTTCTTTATTGGTATCTTATTGTATTTATAGTAATTTTGATGTTATTGGATTGCTGTTGAAGATAAATTAGGTGAGTACACGAACGTCACTAGCCTAAGGCACACATACTAATTAATGTTTCTCTGTCCCTCTCATATTGAGTTCATAGTCTAGCTAAACATGTAGCTGTAGTCAAATAAAGTTAATCGCCTACTTTAACTGTGTATTTGTTTTTACGTACGCTCACTTTAAAAGAAGACTTTAGAGTTAACTCTGTATACATCATTATAATATTCACTTGGTCCCCAAATTTTTCCCAGTTTCATGGAATTTCTATTTTGTAATTCAACATATTCCACATATTTAATACACTTTCCAGCTTCATAGCACCTGCAAGTTTGAAAATATAATTTCTAATATTCTTATCCACGTTAATAAGAAAAATTAAGAATAAGAGTTAAGGACGGAGTCCTATCATAAACCACTAGAAAGCTGCCTTCCAATTATTACTAATCTATAACCCAGGGTTATCTGAATATGATTTTTCAACCAATTATAATCCTCCCTGGCTCTACCATACATCGATGTTTTTCCATCTTGCCAACAGGGGCAATAAAGAGACTTTTGAAATGTCTTATAGAAATCTAGATATATTAACTCTACATCTTTTCCCTTAGAGTACATTTGAAGAAAATTCCAGTCATAAAGATTGTAGTATCTACTTGAGAAACAATCCTGATGTCATCGTAATCTACTAAAATGGAAGTAGACTCTATCAGATATTAAAATGAGTCCTTATAACTGTGAAGCTGAACATGACAGTCTTAACAGTTAGTTCTCCAAGGATTTTTTTCTCTACAGAGAATATGGTCACATGATTATTTTTAAAGGGAATTGTATTCTTATCCTATCAGTCACTGAATTTCGATCATAAAAAGGAAACTTATTTAAAGAAAGCACTTTATAAAGTTTTCAAATTTGCAAACCTCATACTGTCGCTCTCCCACAACTCTGCTACGTATGAAGAGCACATACAGAATAAGATGACCACTTTAATAAACTGAAATTTCCATATGAGGATCTCAGACACGAGTGGCCATAACACAGCATTATGGAAGTTATTTTTACAGATAAGTATTTTACTAAATGCCAAGTTCAGAGTTTCTTTCTAAAAAGCCAAACTGTCTGAAATACCAACATTATGTCATTAATTAGTATGCTGCAAAAATTGTGACATATACAAATCTATGTGAAAACCACTGTGCTAAACAGCATTAAGGGTTAATTCCCATTACTGTGATGTCACTTAAGGTACGTGCGACATGCATTGTGAACCCCCAAAGACAGACGTGGTAGGCAACATTCCTCACATGACATTGGCCACAAAACCCATTCACTTAGTTAGTAAGTATAGCACTTACTAACGCTTCCCAATTTTATCTTTGTAATAGCCCTTGAGATTAGATAGTATTATTTTAACAGCAAGAAAATAGAACGGGACTCAGTACTGATCTTGCGGTTGAGTCAGGTCTACCCCATATCCACGTGTGCAAACACACACACACACACACACACACACACACACACACACAGTCATAGGAAGAAAGGAATCAAGGATTAAATGAAACATTTGTGTGTGAAATGAGCTTTACGGGGCTGGGAAATACTCCATGTTGAGTGGTCATTGCTGTACTACCATACACCTAGGATTGCTTAACAGGAACAAGACTCAGAGAGCACCGCAGTTTCCCAGGGATCTGAACAGAGACTCTCAGAGCTAGGTGGGTTACTGCTGAATCTACCCAATATGTGGCATGCTGACTTATATTGTACTTTCACTGTTCCTCAGGATGAGGAAATACGTTGACCTTCAGGAGATCTAGCGCTGAGGAGGTGTCGAATGTAGAGGCAAAGTAGATGAAGTGGTTACTGGTTAGAGAGACACTCAAGGACATTATTCTGACTACGGCATTGGGAATAGTATGGGGACTTCAAGAAAGTACTGAAACTGCACGCGGAATACTGTAAATATATAGTTGAGTCAGATAATGCCAAGATTTCCTTCCTTTTCAATACAGGCAAAGGTTAAAAACTCTTCCATCCAAATAAAACTGTCCCCTTTTTTCTGACATCGTATCAGCAATGACCCTAGCAAAATGATCTGGAAGAAAACTAATCTGTTTTAGAGTTGTCTGGCAGAAGATGAACAAAGAATCTTTTTAAGCACCAGGCCGCACTGGTAGGAAATGCGTAATACCTATTTCAACAACCTGAACAAAAATTTTAAAAATTAAACAGAATACTAGAATATGTGTCATATTTTATTCTGTATATGTTTGAACTTTAGCAAATTTGATCCACCAAAAAAGGAGCATGTTGAATTTTTTAATTAGTGGAGAGAAATTTTATTTATACTACATATTTTTAAATATCTTAAATAAAATGTAAGAAAGGCCCCTTCTAAACTGAGAAAGTTCTTAACATAGGCAATCTGTCATCTCTATCTTCTGGTAGTTACCCCTGCATTATTATTAAGAGAGCATCCATCAGAAACAGCTTTCAAAGGTCACTTACGAGGTCTGAAAATTAAGTTCACGAACTGATCCTTGAAAAAGTGCTACACACCTCATTGCTGAATATCACTATGGTCACCTTCAAAGTACTCCCCTTGGGAAGCTATGCACCAATGCCAGCGCCTAGTCCACCCTTCAAAGCAATTTTTGAATTATTTTTCTGGAATGACCATTAGAGCTGTCGTCATATTACCCTTGAAATCCTGAATGTCATCAACATATCTTCTTTTCAATATTTCCTTTGTCTTTGGGTAAAGAAAGAAGTCACTGGGGGCCAGATCAGGTGAGTAGGGAGGGTGTTCCAATACAGTTATTTATTTAATGGCTAAAAACTCCCTCACAGACAGTGCCCTGTGAGCTGGTGCATTGTCGTGATGCAAGAGGCAAGAATTGTTGGCGAAAAATTCAGGTCCTCTAACTTTTTAGGACTTCCAAATAGCAAACTTTGTTAACTGTTTGTCCAGTTGGTACAAATTCATAATGAATAATGCTTCTGATATCAAAAAAAGGTTATCGACATCATTGCAACAAGTTCGCGAATGTAATTTTCAGACGTCGTATATGCCCACCTTCCTTTCTCTCCACTAAATATATATTATTCATGTTTCTGCTCCTGGCCACAGCTACCATAGCATGGCTTACCCTCCCATTTATCCTGGTCTAATACTCTAGTTAGCCAGGTAATGGCAAGATAAGTATTCCTCTCTTGTTCATCATGTGAGTTGAGGGGACACATTGGGAGGCACGATCAGGCTGATAAAATACACTTCACAGACTAACTCATTCTCTGCATAACTATCCTACTCTTTTTGTATACACAGTTTCTTTTACTGCTTTGTCTTTCATAATATCTTCAATAAAAAATAAAATAATAATTTGGGTACATAAGAAGAAAGAAGAAAAATATCGGAATTACCACTTCTGGCTATTTCTAGATATCATCCCTCAATCTTTATTGTATCTTCTTTGTTCCTAGAATTGAGATAGTCTTAGGATAGTGAAAAACACACTATTTTTGAGTGTCTAAAATTATACATGGTTTACATTTACGTAACGGAAATCAGAAGTATTCATAAATAGATAAATTACTATTAACTGTTTAAACTCACTGCTTCAGGTCAATACTAGCTTTGAAATTATTATATTCCACCAAAAGTACCTTCTCCGTTGGGTTTTGTTTAACACATTACATATATAATTGAGATATAAAGTAAATGTAGATAGCTATCTTCCAGTTTACCTTATCACCAGTATCAAATTGATGAGATATATATATATATATATATACATATATATATATATATATATATATATATATATATATATATAGTGAATCATTTTTTACATTGAATTTCTAAATATAAGACTATATATCAAGTCAATTAAGGTTTCTAGTCCTCCATAGCCTTGCCTGTTTTTTCTTTCCTGGTCCCTAGAAAGTTAATCATAATATTTTATATAAATTCAAAATTATTCAATGAACAATGTAGCTATTTAAATAGCAGTTTGTATTAATATATATTATCTTATGAGTAATTTTTCATACATATCTTATTCAGCATGCTGAAGCAACACAGACTTCTTTATCAATTATTGCTATATAGAAGTGTTAATATCTAACAGTGGCGTAATTTAACAATATATATCTTTTGCTTCTTAATATTTTCTTTCTTTTGCTTCTTAATATTTTTCTTTATGCTACTACCTCATTTTTCCTTTCAAAGATAGGTGCTGCTGTTGCAATGCTAAAGTATATAGCTACCTATTAAAATTAATTCCCCTTTAGTTCAATAATATATCTTTGTCATTACTTTGTCACTGCTGAAATTGGGGGTGTTAATAGCTTAATTTTTAATAGCTATTCCATCACGACTGTAAAATGACTATTACAGTTATAGTTTTCCCTTAAGGAATATACTATAGAAAACATGGTACATATCACTTAGATGATCACGGTAGTAATGTCCTCAGTATCAATAAACTGAGTGTGAAAAGAGAATATGCATCCCCAATAAAATCTACCTTATACATTGGAAGGAAATTATAATAAAGTAGAAAAATAACAAATTTGCTTCTTAGGTCAACACACACACACACACACACACACACACACACACACACACACACAGGCAGGTACAGCTTTCCTACTGTTAATATGTATGACATTAGCTGTGTGAGCAGGATTAAAATCCAGGACCACTGGCTAAGAGAATGTAGAACCAAGTTTTTAAAGCTGTATTCCACAGAAATTCCTCAAGGACTACTCAAGTCTAGTGAATAATGAATTTACTTTGTCAGATCATTTTCTGTGCACTAAATGTATGTCAGTGAACAAAAGTGACAAAAATCCACAAAAATTCAAACTGAGTTACACTGTAGTTGAAACTCCACAGCTACTCCCCCAAAACACCCTCATGCCAACTACAATACCTTTATTCTATTTTATTTTTATGCTTAGGATAATACTTTGATTAAAGCAAGAGTTCAGCAACTAAAGAAAAAATTTAAAGACCATTGAACTAATATGTCATTAAGATATAAGAATACATTACACTTGGGAAAAAAGAATGGATAATAAATTTCATTAACTTTACCAGCTACAAGAAACAATGTGTAGACTTAAAGCATAATTAAATATTGTGAAAATACTCCAGATTTTAAGCACACACATTCTTTGGTAGTGTGTGAAACTGATGGGTGACAGTCAAATTTATATGTACATTTGAGAGTGAGGCTTCAAGTAACTTTGGTAATACATCAAGCAAACACCATTAGAAGGAAGTAGGGTAGAGAAGAAGAAGGGAAGGAAGATGGAAAAGGAGAGGAAGAAAAAGCAATACACACAGTAAACACTAAGTCGCAAATCAGTATAACTAAAAGGGTCAGGACATCCTATTAGTTAGAATAATGGAAGAATTAATCACTTTACCTTTTAATCATTTAAGGGGCTCTCTATTCACTATCCCTTGGAATAAATTCCTAAACCCTCAAGGAATAAGTGGAAGACAGAAGGCTGGATTGTGATGTTTTTTGTGTTAGGAGAAAGGAAGAATTAGGCTCAAAGATATATTTTACCAGCTTCTAACTTTTGCCTTTGGAGTTGAGATATGCAGTAATAATTTGGTTTAAATTTGTAAAGAAATTATAACAATTAAAAACTCAGACTTTCAATATATCATTTTGAAAATTTCTATTTGACTTATTAGACAGGATTTGCTCTAGTACTACCTAACAATGCATAACTATCTCCTACAATGTCCAAATATATGACTAAATGAAGTAAATGATTTTCTAGTATTTAGCAGTGTTTTTACATATGCACATGAAATATATATATATATATATACATATATATATGCATATAGATGTATATATGTACACTCATATTGGAAAAATAAAAACAATTATAAAATAAGGGTCATCCCTCTTTTAAATTTGAAAGTTAACTTATTTTAGACATACATATTTCAATTCCTCACAAACATATGCCATCAATGAATCACACAGAAAATTTTTTGTTAATAATACGCTTTAATTTCCAATAGCATATACCCATATTGTCACAAACCTTAAGTGCATATTTACTGATCTTATACCACACATCTAAATTTTTCCAATCATTCTTTTCAATTAAAATCACAAAAAAAATAATGCATAAGAGAGGTTAAAAATACATTAATCAAGTTTATTAATGGCTAAATCTAATACTTTCAAAAAGCACACTATCGTCTTCATTCAAAACTTTCCTTCCCCCTATTAGACTCCACTGTTGCCATGCAGCTATCCAGCCAGCACATTCTCACTCTCTTTTCTATGGCTGTTATGCTGTTGCCATGGATATAACTATCTCTACATTTTTTTTCAGCTCCTCTTTTAAAATATGGTATTTGCTCCAACCACAGAAGAACATGTAATGTCATGGACTCAATAAAGTCACTTAACAGTAAAAATTTACAATTAAATTTTAGATCTCTAATATCACTTCAATCTTAGCATAAACATATACAAAAAACTCTAAAATGTGCATACATCTACTACATTATTTTTTAATACTAATGGAATGCTTACTGACATACAGAAATTACATAGACCTCAAAATTTTGAAAATTCTATTTCAACTTGGAGGGGAAAAAGTCATAAAATACCTGAAAAAACAAAGTAATAAATGAATTTCCAGTCTGTAGACACATGCTCTTCATTGTTTTTATCATTTCCTATGGTTGTGAAGAAGGAAAATTAAGTGGGTCGCCAAAACTAAAATCACAGGGTCAATTTAAGAATACATGAGTAAGAGAAAATGAATCTTTCCACTAGCTGACAAATGAGCCAGAGTTCAATTCAGATTTCACAGTCACTGATTTTTTCACCATCAATTTTTTCACACATTGAAATTAAACTCCACAGCATTCCCTTAGGGTGGTGGTGAATTCTCTTTATGTAGGAATGCATTAGAATAAAGAAAATTCAACACTGGTGAAATATGTGTTGACCAAATGAATTAATTGATGTGGATAAATGAACACGTGACTTTAGTGTGTTAAGGTCCCAGCACCTAGATTATTGGCATTGAAGGAAAAAAAAACAACACTTCTTTATGTGACCATATAGTTGACACACTCGTATTACTCAGTTCCCAATCTATCTTCTGGATCAAGAAAAAAATTGTCACCATTCAGTGATAATACATCACAACTAAAGCACAAGGCAGCCAACTTGAATCCACATTTAAAGTACATACTATAAGTGATAGACATGATAGAGAATACTGGTTAAAAGTGTAGATCCTGGAACCAGACTACTGGGTTCAGATCTTGGCTCAGCGACTCAGTCTCTGAACAACTTTAGGCTAATTTACTGTTTATGCCTCAGTTTTCTCATTTGTGTGTGCGGATAATACTTATTACCAATCTCATTAGGTTATTGTGAGGATTAAATTACAACATACATATAAAGCCTTAAGAAAAGTGCCTGTAACCTAGTAAATCTCAAGAATCATACAGTACAATGCACTAGAGAGATTAATGTTATTATTGGAGCGGAAAAGGGGGCTTTCTGGTTACAAGTTAATGAGTATTGAAAACATCCTATTTTTCATGTTGTAAAGCATATCATTTAGTGATTATTTTGGATGGGGTGTGATGTTATATCTACCATTGTAGGTGTATAATTTAATTAATCAAAATGCTAATTGAGAGAGCTGATTTTTATATAAACCCTGAAAAGCAAACTCTGTTATAAGCCAGAAATAACTATACCACATGATTCCGTATTTTGATTCACTTTACATGGTTTACATTCTGGAAAGCAAAATAAAAAGAAAAGATTTTATATCAAGAATTAATTTCTACTCAAGTACAAATATATGTATTTTTGTCAGAATACTTAGGTTGCTGACAAATATACATGCAACATAAGCCAACAAAATATTCTTAAAATAGGTGATAAAATTGGACAAATATGGATCCTACTCAAGTATTCAGAGGTGTGTTTGGGGGAGGAAATAAACTTTTGGTATTATGAATACCTAACATTTAATCTTCACAAAAGCTCTATGATACAAATTCCACAGATAAGAAACTGAGGCTCAAAGAAGCTGAAGAAATCTGTCCTTTTGCAGAGCTAGTAAATAATTTCTTCAAAAAATAAAAATGCTAAGAGAGCAAAGAATTTTCTTTTTCATTTAGAATAGAAATGTTACGTTTGGAATAGATGGCATCTTTCTCCTAAATTGTGTTATTTTGCAATATGTCATTACATAGGGGAAAAAGTCAACATGTACGTAAAAGAACCTACTATATGTAAAACAAAGGGCTAAACAATACCCCACCACCACCCCCCAAAAAAGTAAAAATGCATTCCAAATATCAGCGTCAGCACTGCTTTGCTGATACTAACAAATCAAGGGCATGTTACATCACATTAAAGATCAGCACTTTTGAATCTATACCGTAGGCTATTAGTTTTTCACATAAGTAGATCATTTTTAATCTGTGTGACAAGTTTGCTTACCACAATATTTTTTTTTCTCCGAAGCAATAAATATAGGATTATTATTTGTACAGCTAGGCATCTCTGCAGCTGTAACTTAAGGATGGCTTAAAAGTCCATTTAAGACCTTTCTATAATTAAAGACACTGAATAAATAAAAGTTTACTAAATGTGTGAAAGGCTATTAAAATAAACTCCTGAGTTCTTTCCAAACTTTTCCCAAAGGGATGATCTGTTTTCAAATGTGAAAGGATAGAAAGTAGCATCACAAAAGGCTTCACTCATTGACAACACTTGAGTAACTCACATAACTCTTGCTGGACGTTGCTGGTTTACTCTTTCACTGCTCTCAGAGCCAGTAAGGACATATTGCAAGTGATCAGAGTTTTTCTTATTGTAAATGAAATGTATTTACAAAAAATCACAGAATGTATTGCCCAACCCCACTATAGCCTTCCACTATTATAAAAATCCGTCATTGAAATTTAATTTGCATACAGTAAATGTTTATTTTTTAATAACCATTTTAATAAATAGCAATATTTAACATATGGTCCGTATGTCCAAAAGTTCCAAAAATAAATACACCGGGTTTTTTTTTTTTTTTTTTTTTTTTTTTGCTTCTTTTCTATTACTATTAGAGTCGATTAGGAAGCTATACTCTCTCATTGCCATATAATTTGCAGAGATTTTTAAAAGTCCAACTCATGTGAACAAAAGCATCCAAACAGCTACTGGCCTCTCCTTGGACTCTCCATAGAGTTGACTAAGACCCAAGAGAGATGGAGAAAATTATGAACTTAAGGAAAATTATCAAATAAAAATCAATATTTTAGCTTATGATAGTCATATTAATAATCATATAAATACATGCTTAACTATGTGATTTGAAAATTAAATTTAGTTGATATTTTGTATCCCTTGTTATTCTGGTGGAAAATATTACCAAAAAAAAACCAAAAAACTAATGCAGAATATGTATAATTGTACCCTAAAGAGTTCATATAAATAGGTTCCAGAGTTAATTTCACTTAAAAAAATAGAAATAGTCACACTAAATTCTTAAATGATAGTTAAATGAACATACAAAATACTTTTCTTAATTTAAAAAATTTAGTAAATGAAGACAAAATGCATACTTGGTTTGTGGATATAAGAATATATTTTTATAACTAAGAACAGTAGACAAGTAAATAATAGCATTATCACGTAGCAAATAAAATGATGTTTTGATTCATATTCATAATGTCAATTAGGCAGAAGATACTCTATTTCCCAGCATCTGCACGATTTAATAAAGTGATTTAATAATTGCCTAGCTTGATAAAAAAAATAACAACCACTTTTACATTTTTGAAAAAATTACACATTATTTAAATCTAAAAAGAACAAAATACTAAGATTCCCTGTATACACTGAATTACCTGGGTGAATTGTATGCTTGTGCATCAAAATTATGGATATAATTTTCTAAAGACAGATTCCAACTATTTTTTTGAGTCAAAGAGTACAGTAAATATAAACAGTTGGATGTTGGGTAATAATTTGAACATTCAAAATAATGTGAAAAATAAAAGTTAAATGATCATTGAATTTTATTATGTCAAGGAGATACCAAATGGTACACTATCAAGTAGAAAATAATTCCTCAAATGGTGATATCAGAATCAAATCAAGATTTTTTTCAGAAATACACAACTAAGTCAGTATTTTAAATTACCACATGCAGTGTACAGATATTAAAATAAATGTCTAAGACTAATTCATGTTTAATACATCTGATCTTTTGACAAAATTTAATTCAATATAGGATGAGATGTAATTGCTTAATATTTCCTTAAATTTTCAGTTTTCCTTATAAAATATATTACCTTGGGCAAGACATTCAGCTTCTCTAGGCCTCTTTTTTCTAATATATAAGGGAAAGTTTTGTAATGTTCTCTGAAATCTATTCCACCTCTAAAATTATATGATCTAAGATATGAAAAGAAAGTAATTATTAGATGCACTTTAGATATCTGAATAAAATAACCAATGATCTCAACATTGTACTACAAAATTCTAATAAGCATGCATGTTGAAAGGTTGGGCAAAAATTAGAGTTATTATTCATAACCCCAACTAATTCTTATCTTTAGAAAATTATTTTAAATGGCACCTTTAAAAAGCACCTGCTTTAATACATTTTAAAAGATTTAATTTGTAGCATTTTAATATGCATACAGCTTTTTAGGATCCTAAGTAAAACCATTTTCTTTAAAACTTAAGGGAAATACAGAGCTAACGTTAAATGTGTGGTCTAAAGTCACAAAATAGCAGGGGGTATAGAAGCTTCTAGAGTCTTTACATTCCAAGCCCACCTAGAATTTACACTTCTAGTAAAATACTGTTTTGCAAAAGAGGATTACAAGTCTGGGCATTTTTTGTTGTGATTGTTAAACCCTTGTGAGTTCTGTTAAGTGTGAAAGTTCATCTATGGTGATGATTGTGTTAAGCACAAATTAACTTTGTTAAATGAAAAAGTTCAAGAGCGAATCTCCAGATATTTTTATTATTAATAGTTTTTTGCCACTATAAAATTTTTTCCACTAATAGCAAGTCCAGTAAATGGACATATCAGGTAAAACTTTCTCTAATATTTCTCACTTATAAAAACAGAGCACAGCTAAAATTATAAAACAACATAGCATGTAAGTTATTTTTAAAGCAACAAATACTTTTATAAGACAAGGTATTAGTTGGTGCAAAAGTAATTGCAGTTTTTGCAATTGTTTCTAACCTTTTCAACCATAATTACTTTTGCACAAGCCTAATAAAAGCAAAACACTATTTTCAGTCATTTGAATATACTGTGAAAATAAAGATACACAACCACTTGAAAGAAATCCAGGAATCAAAATATGCTTTACATAATGTACTTTACTGTGGAATTGTATTTATGTGAAGAATACAAATTTGTGAATGAAGTTAAGGCGATATTAAATGACGTTATATAAATACTCTTATGTCATACAAGTGCAAAGGAACTAAACTTGGTTTAAGCTGAGTCCAAGTAGGAAATAACTGTCTCAAAAAATTGAAAATGCTTTTCTCAAATAGTAGTAGGCAAGAGAGAACGCTGACTGTGCCCCAGAGAACACAGACACCAAGAACACTGACAGGTAGTGAATCCACAGATGCAAAAAAAGAGCTGCTATCTCATGCAGTTCTATTGTCGGTATTTTTCTCCAGTGAGGCCGACTGACAGCTATTAGAAGCGTTTATTAGTGAGGATCAGAGCCACCTGTAGAGCTCAGCTGATTAGAGCCTTTATTAAAGCAAATGCACAACTCAACTTTCACCTTTAACAAGTAGCAATAAGTTGTATGATTAGGAGACTGAAAAGGAATAGGCCAAGTTCAGCATGTAACATATACAGGTGAATGTAGATAACTGAAAAAATATCTCCTTAGCCACAGATTTAAGGTTATTACACGTTCCTCAGAATGAGGAGGAACCATATAAAGAACCAAGGAATCTCCTCTTAACTTGTAATATATTGTCTGTTGTTCTCACCAAAGGGCTCAGTTTCAATGGATTTTTCAACTAACCTTTATCTTCATAAAATTCAGAATTAAAAAACCCCTGTAGGTAGTATATTATATTATATATTGCTACTCAGACTGGTTTCTACCTGCATATTATTAGTGGGAAGTTTCTCAATGTTAGTATATTAGTGGGAAGTGACTGAATTCTGTGTTCTGTGATGAGAACTTTTAAGTATGCATACTAATAACACAATACAAAATTTAGACACTAGTGTTATGCATCTGGTTTTACTCATTATATATCTAAGAAACTTTCCACTAATATAAAGATAGGAACAATATAGTCTGGGTAGCAGTACGTAATACTACCTACCAGGGTTTTTTGGTTCTGGATCTTATGAAGATAAAAGGTTAATAGAAATATCTATTGAACCTAAACACTGTAGCATCAATTTTTCCTCAAATTCTAAGTTTTGTGAAGGACAAATTCAACAACACTTCTTTTAAAAAAGTTGAATATAACCTACAAATAACACTGTATTAATTTTAGGTGTACAACACAGTGATTTGATATATGTATACACTACAAAATGATTACCAGAATAAGTTTAGTTAACAACCATCACCAAGCATAGTTACAAATTTTTTCTTGTAATGAGAGCTTTAAAGATCTACTCTCTTAGCAACCAAAACTTCCCTATATTTAATTAAATGAAATAAAATTCATTGTCCGTGTGTGTGTGTGTGTGTTTGTGTGTGTAGAAGTATGCTATAAGTGCTCTGAACGGCTTATTCAGAATTACTCAATTTATATCACAGATTTTTGTTTCTAACAGATAACAGTCAGCAATTTTAAAAAGTACATCCTTATAACAATAATATGCCTATATTCATTTTGTTATTTTCTTACATAACACAATCAATTGCACATTCTTCAGACATTTTTCTAAAGTCAATGTGCAACTTCTTGACACATTTGAATTGCAAAAAATGTCCAGCCTGTTTTATAATCAACACCACACATAAAAGATGAGAGGACAGGAAGGAGAATACTTATTCATTTGTGAAATCTCCAACTTCAAAATAACTGAATGAATGGCACAACAAGAAAAGCTGTTCAGTATGATGCCTTCTCCCTCACTCTTTCTTATTTATGGCAAATAGTTAAGGCAAATATAACTGGAGAGCACGCAGGCATGGCATTAGTCATCACCTTTGTTTTTCTCTTAACAAAATGAACTCTGATAGCAGTTGAACCCATCTTCAAGACTTTACACCCAAAATCCACCTAAGAATACCTAATATCACAAGGTGTAGTGAACAATAGCAACACAAAAATCATATGGGCTACAAAGTTTTTAGGACACTTCTGTTAGTATCCACATGTTTGGAAATGTGGTTACCTCTCTGAAGTTCTGTGATTTCATTAACATGTAATGAAAATTTTAAACATCAGAACTCAGACATAAGATCAAATGATATCACACTTTAGGTCTAGCCAAAGAAACATTCCTTCTCAAAATCCCTTTTATAAATACTGTACCAGGATATATTATGGAAAAATGAATGCGATGCAAAATGTAAACTGTGTAAGAAAAATAAATAGGAATAGCTGTCACTTTCAAGGAAAAGGCTGATGTGGAACATAGAGCCCAACGACTTTGCTTGGACAGCTTTACCAATTCACAGAGTGGCGAAAAGTAGTCCAGCCTTTTCATGAAATATCAGCAGGGATTTAGCAACGCTTTTTCCTGTGATTATTCGCTGATGCACACTCTACAATCTCCATACACCAGTATATGCTTCTATTCATTCAAAAACAGCCACAGTGCTCATTGTGTTTCTGGAGAATATATTTGCCAGCTGGGGTATCTGGCCCAATGTCTTGCGAATGACATAACAATTTTCTTATTTTAATCATTTTTTAGATCTTAGGTCCTTCCAATGATTTTAGACAAAGGGCTTAGTGATTGTTTGAACTGTATGAATGGTAATAAGAAAGTATCATTCATGCAATTCCATATCTTTTTTTCACGGTTGTACTTTTAGCACATAACCTACTGTCTGATATGTATTAGAAGCTCAAGATAAACATGAATAACACCTTTTCTGGTCCACAGTGTCCCAGGTTCAGTTAGAATGTTAAAGGAAAAATAATATCCTTGGGGACATTCTCCTGAAACACGTTTAAAACTCTAAGGATGTATTTTACATTGTCATGCAGGATGCGCTGTTCTTAGAACTGCTCATGCTTAGAACTCTTTGCTCTTTGGGTCAGAGATTGCTTTACTCCTATGCATCCTTCTCGCTCAGTCTTTTCTCCTGTAAAGTGGCTGGCTATTCCTTATAAGTACCCTGTCTCAGGTGTGATGTACAGTGTCTATTGTATCCACTCTTCAGATTTGTAACCACCTCTGAACTTACTACAAGGTTCACCCTTAGTTCTGCTTCATTTATGGAGATTCAGAATTTGGTTTATTCCCTGCCCTTGATCCTTATCCCCTGCAAGTCTCCCTTCTAAACATGGACTTGCTGAACAACACCAAGGTGAGATTTACTCTGTCCTCATCTCATGGTGTCTGCCTTTGTGGACTTTACAATCCAGTGATGGGAATGAATATGGAGGCAAGATATATAGTTGGAAAATAATCACATTATATATGAAGTCATTCTGTCATGAAAAATGCACCTAGAAGTATGTTATTACATGTGAAACAGAGGAAGCTGTCTCACATGTAATAACATACTTCTAAGTGCATATTTAGCTGCCCTTGCACTGTCAGGTAGGCCTTAATGTTGCTGTAAGTTGGTCTGACACTCTCAGCTAGGCCACAGAGTTCCACTTATTGAACATAAACAATTTTACGGAACACCAACATCAGATAGGACCGCTCTGTGATTGTGATAGATCAAGATAAAATAAAACCACTCTATAAAAATGTCTGAGCACAAACAAAAAATCAAGAACATTGTCCAAACTACAAATTCACAACACATTCCTCATCTCGGCTATTATCATGACTAGTTCTTCTTTACCAATGAGAGCTCCAGCTTTCATAAGAAATAGTAGCCCCAACCACAGAACTATCTTTGCTTTCTGACAGCACCCAATGCAGACAAAGGCCCATTGTTTGAACAGGCTACCAAATTAGCTAACACAAATCCCTATCATGTAATACAGCCTTTCTAACATCTTCTGACCAAGACAGCCTATGATTCCTCATTTTGGACGTCTCCCTTATTACAATGTACCGATAAACTCAACTTGGTTGAATACAGGTATGTTTCAGGTAGTCTTTGACAGGAGGGTATTGACATATATTTAGGTATTTTTCATTGAGAGTGGTAATTACTGGAATAAAAAAATCCTCATTTATGAACTGAAGTTTTCTGTAGCATCAGTTATATAGTATCAGAGCCTGTTAATTAATCTTTCGATCCATAAATTTGTCTGCACTTCCCTTGTATACAGAGACAAAGTAATTATCGTAGAAAAAGAGAAGTGTTACTCTTATGGACACTCGTTAATTGACTCAATGCAATGAACACAACACTTACTTTTAAAGCTTGGTCACTGCTCCATTAATATATTTTCATATCCCATATCTAAAAGGAACCCATGAACAAACATTTCATATTGCCATTTATGATCGTTTGTTTCATTGGCAAATGTTTTGCATGGGCAAAGATTTTTTGCGGTTGTTTTTAAAAGAAAGGGAAAAAAAGGACTTCTCTGTCCCTTATTGTCAGACTATTTCCCTCACTTGTGAAGTAAGATTTCTGGACTCCTTTCCTCAAGGCCATTCAATACTCTATGTTTCTGTTGGAAGAATCCACAATTTTCTAGGATCCTTAACACACCCTCCACCACCTGAAAATGTATTCAACATTTATTAGACCATATGCCATGAATAAATTAGTTTTTGCAACATATTCACTAAATAGATACTGAACTTTATTAGTAGTGAAATATAAGAATATTTCTGAATATGACCCTGCAGCTGAGACATGTTCTATGTCCACGGTTCGGTCTGCAGCGCTTAAAGTAATCAAGTCAGCCTTGTAAACAAGCAGCTGTCCTTTCGCCCAGAGCATCTGATGGAATATATTTGAAAAATGATAAAAATTTAAGGAGTAGGATGCTTGTATTTGTTTTGTTGTAATATTTAACAATTGGATTGATTTTGATCTCAGATAAATCACCTTGCTATGTCTTTTCCACAGCTGTAGACTAATTCCTAAAATGAAGGCCATTAGTCAATTATTAGGGGAATCTCTGTGAACAGAATACTTACGAGGGGACAAATTTATTCTTTACAATAAAGGGAAATTGATTATTAGTTCTTTGAGTCAAGACAGGTACTTTTGCACGCAGAAGACATCATATCTTTATTATCCTTTGTTATATTTTTACAAAGTGAGACATTGGTTTATTATTTCTGTTAATAGAAACTGGTAAAAATGCTAGTAATTTAGTCAAGTTTTCAGGACAATTCTATAATGTTTATTAAATCAGCAGAAGTAAAATAAAGGGATAAACTAGGCCCTGGTGCAGTTTTCTTGAAACCCTGTAACCTAATAATCTTTTTAAAAAATTTATACATATATTTCAATAGCACAGATTTTATATATATATATATATATATATATATATATATATAAAACAACTTACCCATGCAATTGAAACATGCCTTTAAAACTACCATAAAATCTGAAACTACTTAAAGTGTCAGTTCCACTGAATGATCAAAAGCTTAGGAATTGTTCACATTATATGTGTTGTTATTAGAGTCTTGATTTTTCCTTCAGGTCACATTTAACACCCTTAAATTTCTAGCTAACTCTGTGGCAAAAAAAACAAAACAAAATAAAAAACAATAATAATAATAATAATGCTAGAATCATTAAATTACAGACTATGAGTAGGATGAGACCTTAGAAGTCATCTAATGCAACCTCCAACCAAATGCAATAATCTCTTATACAATGCCTTTTCACAAGTTTATAATTAGATCATAAACTCTTCATATGAGTTTAGGTTTCCCATAAACCAAAAAACTGAAAAAAATTAATCCACAGTGAATAGAAAAGCAAGCTGTAGGCAAGTAATAAACAAAAGTGTATAACATGATTCACAGCAAAGTGCATTTATTAAAACTTTAAATATACTGTTATTGTGTTGTTGGAACATTAAGTGCCAAAAAGACATGAGACATCACAGGGAGACACAAATAAAAAGGTCCATAACATTTAGAAAACCTCAATCATTAGTCTCTCCAACCCCTTACCTGGTTTACCTCTACCTCTCAACTCCCCTCCACTTCATCTCTAGGTTCCTTGCCATAAATGACATCATTCAGGAAGGACCACAAAACTGGAACTTCTAGGCTACTCTTTTTTTTTAACTCATCCATTACGTTCCACTACAGATCAACCAGAAGACATGCCTGCCTGAGCATCTGGTATTAATTACTCAGACTCTCAGGCATACACTGCCTGAATCAGCCTAATGTTACCCAACACCCCATTCTTCCTCATGTTCCAACCCTTTCCATTTCTGAGTTTTCCGTATTCCCCACTGTTGATTCCATACTATTATCTTCCTTCCCTCATACCAAACCCAACATATCTTTGAGTTCACAACATCTGTTTATATCACCCTTTCCCTCACCTCTCGCTGTCAACCACACTCCTGATATGCGAGGACCAGGGCACCATGTTTTCTATTTTAACAGATCATTTTGAAATGTGGACAAGATTGTAAAACAACAAATTAGACCTCTACTGTTGTCCTGTGAGAAATAAGAGTAGCTCAATAATGATGACAGAATTTAAGATAAGTCAGTGGACAGATTTGTTTGTCACTTGCCCCCTTCTAACCTATTTTCTACAAAGAAGCAATTTTTAACAAGTGGATCAAGTCATTGCTCTCCTTAAATCCTTAAATGACTTCCAAATGCACTTAGAGGAAAACAATGAGCCTTTACCATAGTTTACATAACCTAGGTGATCAGAGCTATACGTCTCCATTCAGCCATTCGCATGACTCTTGACCACTGCCAACTATACTTTGCCTCCCTGGTATTTTAGTTATCCCTTTACATAGTCTCAGTTCTTTCTCACCTAAAGCAATTATCTTTGCTTGGACCCACCGCCTCCCAATTCTTGACATGACAAGCTGCTTCTGATTTAAACTCTCAGCTTAAATATCTCTTACTTCGCTGACTGCTATTGAAGGTATAATTTCCCCAAAATCCTTTTCAACCACAGGCTGATTATTTCCTTCCTGGTACTTTATTAACACTTTTAATTTTGCTTGTGTAGATGTAAATTATTTCAGCATTATTTACTCTCCCAATGCAAAATAAGACACAACTAACTTGTGTAATGGGAATGATGGAATTAGAAAATCACCATTTCCAACAATCTTAATATTAATCAACTCAGGCAAAAATAATCACTGGAAGCTAGAATTGATGGATACAGGTCTGACTAGTCATCCAGGGTTGCTGAATTTCCAGGAGACGTACAGGGCTGATGCATGTTTAGAATAGAATGGAAAATCTTGACAGACAGGTGAGTAGACATAGCCTACTGCAGAAATCAAGAGGAAAAAGGTAAAGATTTCCCCCTTTGTTTTTTGAGCTCTGCTGTTCCTCTATCACCACCACAAAGATCCACTCCCTTCTTCTGTCAAAGTACAGTAGGAGTCACTCTACTTTGTACAACTGAAACCTGCTTTCTTTTTCCCTCATTCATTCATTCTTTCATTCTTTTAGCCATTCATTTAGCACTCCCTGACTTTTTCAGAGACTACAATCATAATTTATAATGCTTAAATGGGCAAACAAGGAAAATCATGAAAAGTATTACCTTGAGTTTAGAAATATAGTTTGATGATGACAAGGTTTGTACCAGTGTAAAATTCTATATTCATATTTATGTAACAAATTTTATGCCAATTTTGTTAATTAATTTAATCAACATATAGATATATGTTTATGTGAATGCATATACTCACACCCACACATATATATGCACTGAGAGCCAACTTCATGTCAGATATAATACTAAGTATAGCCATAAAAGAATTAATAAACCAAACCTCTGTTCTTGAATAAATCATGGTATAAATTTGGTTTTGTATGTGTAATCGAATACAATTTCTAAAATGCCAAACATTAGGGCAAGTTACTTAAGTACTCTCCCTCAATTTGCTCATCTGAAAAATGGCAATGAAAGTAGTATTTACCTCACAGGTTTCTTATCAGTTAAATGAGAAAAGTCTCAAATACTTCTATGTTCTTTATATTACTACTATACATATATATATATATATATATATATATATATATATATATAATTACTATATTATATATGTATAAATTTACTCTTTTCCCTTAATTCTATTCTTTCTTGCCCTTCCTGACCTTCAATCACATAGGCCGTTCTACACAAAATGCTTCAGTAGGGGAGGAGAATTGGAAGGATCACGGTGTATTGGAGGTCCTGCAGGAGGGAGTTGGGAATGAAATAAAAGATCTAGCAAATCTCTTCCTGATCTTCCCATAGCCTAAGTAAGCCCTTATGGGACTCTATGGGTTCAACAAAATTTATGAGAAAGAGGATTTGAGAGTAGGGCTTTCTACATTCTTACCTCTGCCATCCCAGAATGAAATAAGATTTCTGGAGCTACAGGAAAGAATAGAAATGATACAGATGGGAATTTAGAAAGCCATTGTTCCCAGACAAAAGATTGTGACTCGGTTCTCAGCTACGGAATAATAATTAGTGAGTTTAGGCAGACAAAGTCACTGTAATCAATGTTCAATTGGCATGGACGGAACAGAATGGTCCCGCGCCCCGTGTGACTAGAAGTAGCAGAGTATGCTGCTACCATAAACCTGAAGGGATCAGACAGAGGAAAGTGGGGAATCTCAAAAGTAGGTGACTTGCAGTGGGGGTTGAAAAAATATGAGATAGGGCCATAGACATCTCAACAGACATCTATGAGTCCGGATAACCTTAAGGACTAACTCAACACCTGCACAATATGTTGGTTCTAAGTAAGTCTTCTGGAGGTTAGAATCAACCCTAGGGAGGTAGTGGCAGAACCATAATTGACTGAAATTAGTTATCTATCGCTTCCATGGAATGGTAACTCCAAATAGAAAGTTGACTAATGTACAAACAAATAAATACATGTGTAATTCCTCTACTCTTAAATTCTGGTCTAAGATTTGTATCTACTAAATGAGAGATAAAGTACCTTGAGATTATCTTGAGATCTGGCTCCCCGTTATTTCTCTGATTGCATTTCCTACTACTCACCCCTTTATCTTCTTACACCACCCACACTGGCCTCCTTGCCTATCTTCAAACACACAAACACTCTCTTGCCTCTGGAGCTTCACAATTACTACTATGCTGTCTGTAGCGCACTTGCCTGAGGTATCCACAAACACATCTTCATTCCTTCGTGTTTTTTCTTAAAAGCCACCTCTTGGTGAGGTCCTATGTAGTTATCCTAAATAAAAAGTTTCAACAGCCTCCACATCATTTCATACCATCTAAGTTATCAACTTCTAGCATACTACATATTTTACTCATTTATATTGTCTGTCTGTCCCAATGCATGATGGTAAGGATTTATATGTTCTTTTCTACTGCTATAATCCTCAGGTTCTAGAAAAACACCATACACATATTAGACACTCAATACACATCACTATATTTATCTGAATGAATATATTAATCCATCTTTTAATAAATATGAGTTATAACATGAATTTACTAATATGGAATAACAATTACCTGTCTTCTTATGCTTGTATTTAGTATGGCAACTACTTTTTTTTTTTTTTTTAAGTTTTCAGTAATTCAATCAAATATTATTTTTTTTGCTTCCCTGGATAAGAAGCATAACAGATCTCTTATGTCTAAGTCGGGGGGAGACACTGTTGGTGGAAGGACTAAAAAAAGCCTATTTCAAAGGTAGTGTTGCCACAGTCTCTTTACAGAATAGCCTCATATTTCCTACTAACTGTCTAACTCTGGCCAACTCAGCATATATTAAGGGACCTGTGGAAGATTACATTTGGTTTTACTGCATCTGTACTTTTTTTTCTTTAATTAAAGTTTATTGGGGTGAGACTTGTTAGAAAAGTTACATGGATTTCAGGTGCACAATTCTGTAGTACATCGTCTATATATCACATTGTGTATCCACGCTCACATCTATACTTTTATCATAAGGTAGTCAGATCTTCAAATCTTCTTTTGGAGCCAAATTGAGCAAAATAATATCAAATATAAAGCTAGTTGAATTTAAATAATTTTCCCTATTAATATTGTGATCATTTCTAGTGAAATAGAAGAAGTGAGATACAGTGGGAAATGCCATCTTGATTAGAAAATAAAAATTAGTTAAATACAATTCCAGACACAAGAATTAATAAAAATCATATTAAAAATGTGTAAAAGTCTTCAAAATAATTTTTTTGTTTAAAAAATAACATAGCTAATAAACAGTAAGCTAAACTCCTTTCACGTTATATTTTAGAAACATAGTACATTGTATTCAGTTCAGAATGAAACAGAAAATCTAGATGACCAATTAATTAGAGAAACAATAGGCGATCCAAAAATAGGTATTCAGAAAAATGAATAGCTCTTAATTACATAAGTTATAAATCATTCATATTTCCCCCCAGTATTACAAACAATCTTTTGAGTTGTCATGGATCAATTTGGAAGAGTATACAGCTATTTAGGCTGTATATGGTTGTTTTTTCTCCTTGGCAAACATGTCCAACTTAAAAGTTCATCAGTTTGATTACCTTTAACTAAAATGTTAGAAATGACCTTCAAGGGTCCTTGTTGTTCTGAAGTCTAAATGAATTCATACTGAAAACTACTTTGCCTATTATTGCCTAGTTTCAAAGCCTGAAAAAAAATGATGTAAAAGACAATGGACTATTATTGGAAAGACTGCCAAGAATATGCTCTTGAATACTGCGGTAAAGCAATTTACTTGGGGATGTTGTTAAAATGTAGCTTCTGATGCAGTAAGTCTGGGGTGACACCTCATATTCCACAGATGAAGAATCAGCAACCAGGTGACGCTGATGCTGCTGATCGCAGGACACTTGGAGTAATAAGATTTTAGAAGTAATGCCCTCTCAGGTACATTCAATCAACAATGTAAAAATGGGAAAATTAAGAAGAATAATGACTCCAATTAGGGCAAATCATCACTCCGTTAGAAATGAGAAAAGCTCTGGAATCACAAAGAATGATGTGAATACTGAGTGCAAACTTGGATAGTGTACTAAAAATGAAAATGTTTTCTACACAGAGATGATATGATAATTAAATGAAAATAGTAATAAATACAATGCCACAATAACATTCACAAAATACTAGCCTGAGTAGTATGACTCTCCCACTTCAGAATTGCTTCATATTATTTTCCTAAATGAGTCCTAAATGTTTGGTTTTGTTTTCAGTCCTTTTTGTTTTGAGTTAAAATTTCTTCAAGTCTCAAAACCATTTATCTTCTTTACTTTTTCAAATATTTCCCATTAGTGTGAGACAGATTTGTTTTGGGTTAGTTTTAAATCATCTAAATGAGAAGTTTTTAAATACGCATAATTTTGTTCAACAACAAAAATTTTAAATATTAACTGTGACTATAAATTTTAAAAGAAAATTGACGATTACGTACATGAATCAGAATGTATGCATTCAATTAAGTAATCAGAAAATACACACTATACTTATTCTATAGCATTTCAACATACATTTAGAAATGCTCCTTTGCAATAAACAGAGCCTGTTCATAAGCCACATTGTTGTTGTTGTTTTTTAATTCCATAATTTTGCAATTGCACTTTTCTTTTGGCCAGAAACCATGCTTCCCGCTTTGACCACCCACTTTACTCACTAAATTTGGCACATTCTAACTTCTGCTAAAGGCAAAAAACTGACGCTTTAAATTTGAAGAGTTGCCATTGTTGAGAATTATTCAGAGTACATCCCACAGAATCCAAAGATAATGCCAACAAAGAAGCCCAAACAGTGTGAGCAATGGCGACATGACTATATTGTTTGGCTCCTATGATAACTCCTGTGAAGGGGACATCATTCATGCCAATAAACCAGTCTGAGCATATTGTTCAATTAGTCTCATTTTCTTAGTGTCTCACCTCAAATGTTTTCATGCGGATTTTAATGAGAAATGGAAAGACTCGGGTATTTTTTCTTCCCATCCTATTTCCAGGACACTGCACCATAGTGCTTCAGCATTTGCTAGCATTTTAACCCCTGCCACTCCTGTAATTAAAAGAGCTGATGTTCCTAGAATGAAAACATAAAGCTGAATGAAAACACAGAGGCTCACTATACCACATTATTGTTGCAAATTCACTGGCACATTTGGGAGCCAGACGCCCAGATCAGAAGAATTATGACTCCTGGAGGTCCTTCCACTAAAACCAGAGCATTGGCAGCAAAGGAGTTTGGAGACCTGAAAAAAATCACAAGGGATTGGCAAACTTCTTTATATTCACTAGCTCTTCCAACTGCTTTTCCAACCTTCCCCCATTCCACCTGCTTTCTCTGGGACTGTCCAGGTAGAGTTAGCAATAGCAACTCTGTTTTTTAGAAAATGCCTATGCCAGACGGCACCTTCAGAGTATGAACACCTGGATCTTAAAAGGATATGATAAATATAGCACTACAAGGTAGAGAAATCATCTTCCTGAATATTTTACTGCTTTATTTACTTTAAGGTTGTCCAGAATGTTTTTTCTAAATGCACAATGTATATTATCATACACTGATGTTTTCTTCATTGAAAATTATTCAATTGCATTAATTTCGTTTTTTTTTATTGTAAGATGTGTTTTGTTCATTTAAAAGTTAGCAAATATATGAAGAAGGACTTCTCTGTGAAGGTAGGACAATGTACTTATTAAGAGTACTTATTAAAAGGTCTGAAGTCAGTCCTTTTGAGTTAAACTGATACTTAGGAAAGTTATTTGATCCTACTGAGCATGGCTTTATTTAATTTTGAATAGAAATAATAATAATAGTACCTAATCTCATAGAGTTATAGTTGGAGTTAAAGAAATATAAATGCCTATTTCTTAGCATAGTCCTTGGTACAGAGTAAGCAATAAATAAATTAACTAATTTATAAGACTCAGTTATGGATTTTAAAGAGTAATAAAAAGTAGAGAACACCTAGTCCTCAACCTCAAGAAATTTTTAACACTCACCAGGACAATGAAAAAATGGAACACAAATATCTCTCTTATCTAGACAAAATACAGGCATATTGGTAATAAAAAAGGAAGAAAACTCCACAAAAGTTTCAAATGGAGTTCACTTTGAGTCAGGATGGATAAGGTGATTTTTGGGGACATAGGCTCTAAAACAACTGATTGTCCCAAGAGTCAGTATGGTCTTCCATGGCGCTGCTCTCCTCAACCAGAATCTTCTTCCACTCTCTACCTAACAAAGTCCTTATCTTTCAAGACTTCATTCAGTTATATCACTGGTATTACTTATGGAGCCTACATGACCAGGTGGTACACTGCTGGATAGCTTTTGAATATGCATCTATTCTCATTCTTCTCCCATGACATTAAATTTATTTGCATGTATGTAGCGGTGAACTTTTTCAGAAAAAATAGTCACATTTTGCTTATAATTCTATGACCCAGCATCTGGCATATAACACTCAGTAATGATTTTGTTTTGTTTATCTGCCTGTGTTTTTATTTGAACTTATGAATATATAAATGAGTGAAGGTGACACACTGGCTCTCAAAAATTATTATAGAGAGACAACTTGGCAGAGTGGAGTTGTATCCCAGGTAAAGGATAGAGACACAGAAAAGAGAGAGGTAAGGCGTGTCTACCTACTGCAAGTTTTCTTGGACTAGTACAAGATTGAAAAGAGAAGCTGGAGCCAGCATAAAAATTGTGAAATAGTATAGGTATAAATCCAGAGACAATTTGTTGCTTATAAATAACAGAGGGGAAAACCAGGTAAAGCTCTGTACTTAATTAAATCTTTTTTCTTTTCCCCTTCCTGTTTTAAAATACTTGCTGTGTTCAAAGAATTTCTTTCTTATCTCCAGAGGGAGATTAGGCCGCCCAAACCAAACCATTAAAAGGAGTTTACAAGGAAATACAATTCAGATAGATGAGAATTCTCTACTCAGAAAGAGATTTAGAAACACAGGGCTGCTGCCGCTGGTACCCCTCTATAAAGATTATTTTTTCCCAAAAACAGTCAATATCAAAGGTCACACATTTAAAAAGTCACTTGGAATTAGAAACCTGGGGGAAAACACCCACGAGAAAATGTTTTGGCAAGCTTCTAAAGCCTTTCCGTTGCATTGGCATCAAGACAGACCAGACTGGCCTCCCAAGCAAGCAGAGCAGATGTGTCATTTCAGAGGTGGTATAGAAAGACTGCCTGTCCCTAAGATTCACTCTCACCTGCCTCTCTTTCAAGAGTAGAGATGCATTTCTTCATGGTGAGGGGCTATGTTCTAATGAAATGCATAAACATCTGGAAGGAAAGGGTGGAGGAGTGAAATTAAGACATGGTTAGTAGCTACACAGCGCAGGGCATTGTGCTGGGCTTTTCATATACATTTTGGCATTAAGTTTCATTATCTGAGTTACAGAGGAAAGAAATTCTAGCACAGAGAAGTTAAATAACTTGTCAAAAGGCGTACAGCCAGTAAGTGTGGACAACCGATTTAGAATTAGCCTTAGTTCTGTCTGACTCAAACCTGCTTTGGTGTTATTAATTTATAAAGTTATTTCTCATTCTGTTAGGTCTTTGTATATCTGTCCTAAACTTTCCACTGATCACCAGATAAAAGCATGATTTGTTAAGGGAAAGAACAGAAAGGATTTGAGAGCAATGCATGTTGGTGAGGACTTAAGGAAGAGATATTATAAAATGCTGAAAGAAAAATTGAGAAAGCAGAGAATAAAAATCTGACAACTGAAAATTGTGATAGTTAATTAAGACCAGCCTTTTACAAATCAGGTTGCCTTTACTACAAAAAATTTACAGTATTTGCATATGAGTTTTAAGAAATTTACTTATTTTTCATCACAGGAAAACATCACCTGAATAAGTAAGGCTTTCTGCATATTTTACCCCTTTTAGTATAATTCAAACATAACCATATTCAAAATCTATTTTGTTTATTAAATACCAATTAAGAACTATTAACATCTACTTTGAGTTTCCAATCCAATATACCCAAACTTTCCATTTCTCCTTCCCCAGTTCCTCTTTCTCTGAGAACTCCTAAAATACTGATGCGCCACAAGAGTTTCTGTATTTTTTTTAAATTCTCAGCCCAAGTGAACTCATACACTCCCAGAATTGCAACACTTACATATCTGAGCTTCTCTTAAATCTTTTTAAGTTTCTGCATCGTCCATCTCTCTTTCTTCTAGTCAATTCTCCATAATATACTCAGTACAATATACATCCAATACAAATATGTACAGTAAGGAAATCTTACACTGCTACTCCTCTCCAATAAACATAACTCAAAAACTCATCATTGCCCTGTTACTTTTGTTGATATGCTGCCTATGCTCTAAGCATCCTAGAACGCTTATCTTTCCCAGAACCTGTCATGCCTTTCTGTTTTTACGCTGGTCCTACTGCTTTTTCCTTCTTATACTTTAAAGCCTCCTTCAAAAGCCCCTGACACCATGAAGTAAGCATAAGTTTTTCTACTCATATCAGATTTTTCCTTCATCTAATATTTTGTCTACAACTATTTAATGGAATTTATCAAGTATGTCTTATAATTATTTACGGTCACATTATTTCTAGGCCTGCCTTAACAACTTTTTTATATCTCCATAGGTCTAGAAGGATCCATGTTCTTAAGGGATATTTAGCACAGATATATCCAATAAATATGTATCTTTAAAATACATTTAAAGTATCATACTTGAAAATATTCTGTCCTGGAGATATAACAATCAGAATCAACTAACATATTTATATTATAGATAAGTCTTTAATGAATGTTGTATTCATTTTAGTAAATATTCCTTTGTTCACATCATCATTCAAAAAAGATTACATTATGTATTTATATTACTAAGAATGGGAGAAATACTCAACAGGTAAATTCAATTTATTTAATGACCTTTAATACAATGATCATTGCAACCAAATAATATGTATGAATGGGAGTTAAAAAACAACTGTATATCCTTTTCCTTGCCAATTAAGAGTGACAGTGCACACTGAAATACAGGTAAGCCAGTGGAAAAGAGAACAGCAAATTCCAAATCATTTTCAAAATTTCAAAATTATTTAGTGTTTCTGTTTCTGTTTGTTTAAATCAGCTCTAATTTGTTGCCATAAACATCCTATTGGTAAAATACATCCCTAACTTGATTATGGTATTAACAAAATTTGACAAGTTTAAAAAACTCATATGCTAATATATCCTAATTGATTAAAAATTTTGCTGTGAATTAAAATCCTAGCAAAATAACTGCAAATTGACCTTGTCTCCAGGTACTTCATATTGTTGTTAGGCATAATTCATTTAAAATTCCACAGAAATGATTTTTTCCCAAATATAAATATTCTTAAACAGATACTTCATCAAGAGTTTAGAAATACTGGCTAAACTTGGCAGTAATGCCACAATTCTCTCTTACATGGTCCCTAATATAAATGGACTCGGTGCTGCATACAGAGCATACAAGGTTTTGTAGATACATGTATGTGTATTCCCGAAAACCATGAAGAGTTGGCTGGTTTTTGGTTAAAAACAGCATATTACAAGCCTGGTTAGACTGTATTTTGTTACAGAGCAATGATTTCATTTTGTTTCAGCCACTTCCAAATTGTATGACCTCAGATAAATGCATCCACCTGCACAACACTTACTAACATGTGATTTGATTGGCTTTTTCCAAACCTTTCTGTTTTTATTTTCCAGTGCATTAGTTGCTATAGAAACAATGTCACTGAAATACGAAAAGCACAGCAACATATCAAATCATAGTAGACCCTATATTTTATATATGTATACTTATGTTTGCATGTTTGTGAATACTTATATACAAATGTATACATATATGTGCATGCATATATGACTGCTACATAGGTGTGACTGTGTATACTGCGTACCTATACCATTTTATTGTACATATTTACATGTCATTTTTACTACATATATATGTAATACACATATATATTAGGTTAAGAATCTCATAAATCAGAAAGCATGTAAGGTTTTAACATATAGGGATTGGCTAAGTTAGTAAAAATAGGTATCATTAAAACAGAATGTTTTCTTAAATATTTTTTAAAATACAAATATATAGAAAAAGGCTGAGAGCTTGTTGTTTAAAATTCTGAACACTAATGTAAGAAGTTCAGAAATTACATGTATAAAGCAGAATTCAAAAATTTGTGTCAAATATTTAAAATTGCCATTTCAGAAGGACCAAAAGAATGGCAAATTTGAAGGGAAAATCTTTCCTCAGCTATTTTCACATGAAATTTAACTACTGAAAGATACATATTTGCCTAAATATGAACATTAATAAAGGAATTAACTTAAAACAAAGAGACATTCTCAGTGGAAGAAACAAAATATCATGACGAAGCATAGACATAAAATCATTATTTCAAAATATTACAAATGAAGTAATTTTATTGGCATTTTAACTTTTGAAAAATTATAACCAATTGTTTTTTTTTCTCCTCCATAATTAATGGCTACAAATTAACTTTTTGCACGTAACTGGCAAACATGTTAGTGTCTTAAATGGCTACCAGACAAACTCAGAAGCTTGTGGAAAAAGTTAAAATACATAAAATAAATTGTGCCGGTGTCACATATGTGATGTCCGGTAGGTACATAACCATATTCATTGATTTTAGTTATAATTTTAGGTATGGGGAAACTTCTCTATGCTTTGGAAATACCTATAAAGATGGAGACTGAGTATTATTCTGTTCCAACTGAGTATTTATTGTTGTTGTTTTTGTTATAAAAACGCTCTTCATTAAAAAAACAGCTTGATAACAGGTAGTGCTTTAGCTTATTTATCATAACATAAAGTGAAAGTATACAGAGGGTGCCAAAAATGTATACACCTTTTAAGAAAGGAAAAAACTGTATTAAAATGGTAATGCTCAATATATACCAATAACAAAAGATGAATACAAGTCATGTGTATACATTTTTTGGCACCCCCAGTATTATAATGAGCTGGCTCTGTTAACACATGCTACCCTTATTCCCTTTCTTTCCCTTCATAATATGAAAGTCATTCTAAAAAGAAAAAAAAAATTATCATCTAATGCTATTTACAGTAATATTTTTAATAGTATTTCATGAATACATACATGTATTCTAAATTCTAAAACTTGCTCAGGAGTAGAAGAAATCTCTGGTTTACTACTTGAGTAGTATAGTTTTTGCATGCCTATGTAAAAAAAAGACCTAATAGGGCCAAAAATATATCCCATTTTACAAAAGAAAAACATCTACAAACATTTTGAGGTCTACATATTTTTAGAAACTGGATACATAATGGTGGTCATGATTGAAAGAATTTCCTACTTAAAGGAGCTTACATTCTAGAGAGAAAATATAAACCATAAATATATGTAAACAAATCAATTCAAAATAAAGATAATCTAAGATTTAATAGGAGATATCAATAAAAGAAAATAGCATTGTGTGCCAGGATAATTAGAAGACAGCTTGAGGTAGGATGACAGGGAACGCTGACATGAGTAGGCAACATTTGAATTGATTCTTGAATGATGAGAATGAGGAAGCACATAAAGATCTGAAAACCATAAGATTCTAAGCAGAAGGTAGGCCAAAATCTTGAGAAACAAAGTCTGCACAGAGAACTTTGTAAGTACTTTTGTAAAATCACAGCAATAATTCAGGGGTGCAGTAAGGGCAGCAAAAAGTTGCATGGATCTATTATTCCCCTCATGGTTTCCTAGCTCCACTTTGTCTATATTGTATTAGGCAATCATCACAGCAGTGTTTGCTAATTCTGACTAGTCTAGCCAAGTCCAGGACAACACTCATCATAAACGATTGAACCAAGTTTGACTTACTCCACCCCATATAGATGGCGTAGAGTGGGCATGCAAAAATTCTGACTGACCCACTGACACAATTCATATATTGTACTAAACTTATCTATAAAATAAAACTAACTCATATTTGTTACATTAAAAATAATAATACCCTGAGAAGATGGCAGCAGTGGCAGCTGCAGTGGCATAGATTTTTCAAATTATCCAAATGCCCATAAGGAACTAACTAAATTAATAAATAACCATAGAAACAAATAACCAAAAAACACACAGGTAACATTTATAAAATTAAACCCTCACAAACCCCATAATACAAATAGGTGAGGAAAAACCATCAATAGTGTCAAACCTGCAGGTTTTGGCTTATATACAGAGGAAAGCCAAGGAAAGCAATGGTATCTGAAACCTTGGAGCAAAAAAAACCCAAAAAGCAGAGTTATTCAATGGAAGGCAAACAAGGCTACTCTGATGTGCAAAATGTAATACTGGGTAAGTATTTGGATTAGCAGCAAGTAGGTCTTAAGGTAGGAGTTGAAATGCCCCTATGGACACTCAAATAGACCAACCTGAACTCTTTTCAAGGACGAGACTCCCTATAGGGATAAACTGTTGGAAGTGTAATGAAAACTGAGCAGGATGGAGATGTATAAATAGTTAATTTTTCAAAAAAAAAAAGGGGATGAAGAGAACAAAGCCAACAATGTCAGAATGAAAGCAGCAATGTTTTGTTTTGTTTTTAAAGGAAAGAAACTATAAGATGGGGTTCTGTAAGTTTAAAAAGCTGCCCTAACCATACTGCCTTCGTAACTTCAGAAAAGTTAAATAAAAGAAGCAGAAGAAAGCATCAAGAGCATACACATACAAAGTTATTATAGGAAGAAGAAAAAAAAGAATTTAAGGAACAAAATAATCTCCATACAGACAATAAAAGAATGATAGAAAATACTACCCACAGAACTGATAAAAACTGTAACATACTCTTTCGAAATTAGTTAAAACATTAAAAATAACTGCAAGGTATGAAAGAAACGTATATCCCAATTAGAAAACTGAAAATGATGGGACAGTACTCAGGAAAAAAATAGAACACATCAAAGGAAAATATTATTTCAAAAATGAAGATTCAAGTGACATCAGCAAAACGGCAGAGGAGGCAGTTCTAAGCTCAAAGCCCCCCACAGAAACATCAAAAAATAAGCAGAAACTGACAGAATCACCGTTGTCATAACTCTGGAAAATAGTCAAAGTTTTACTGCAACCAAGGAAATGCTGAATCAAGACAAAATCTACTTCAAAACAGCAGGAAAGCTTTCTGGAGTTTTCAGTAGCCCTTGTTCCGTTTCTTTCATGGTTTGGCAGCAGTCTTGAATACAGCAGCCCATGTTTCTTTCCTATGCCAGTACCTGTCCCTCATTCCACAGGGAAAAGAGCAGAACTTCTTTGCAAATAATTGGGTAGAAACTAACTCGTATGGGAGTTAACTTAAGGACTGACACATAATGCTTATCTTTATTTTGCCTAAGTCAGAACTCATCCAGGCCAGAAAAATAGTTAGTATGGATCAAAAACATTATAAGGCTGAAGAAAACTTGCAGACGCCTGAGGCAATAGTTTACATGTGAGACATATAATAGACTGTCTAAGATCTGAGAAGAATACCTGGGACAGAGTTTTCTTGGGAAATTGGGGCAATCAATATGGTGGTAGAGAGAAAGGAAATCATATAGCCACCTGCATGCCCAAGATAAGACACATGCTTAGAAATGACAAAATACCTTAAATCTTGTCAATTTGGGCTAATGTCTAAGCTCAGTGCAATTCTGCCGAAGTGTTAAAGCAGGGCTCCAGCAAAAGGCCAATCTGCAAAGACTAAAAGAGGAGATTATTTGCTTACTTGTTTGTTTGTTTTCTATCTCCTGACATTCAAGGAAACCTCTGTCAAAGGAGTAGCTGAATACAAATTAAATAATAGAGACTTCAGCAGCTGTGCAATACAAGGAATATCATCTCTGCAAAACAAATTAGTAAAAGTCACTGAACTCATGGACTAACTACTATAACCCTCATTATCAATCAATCAATCAATCAATCAATCTGGGAAGGGGGAGAATCTGATCTCCAAAGTTACCACATTCTAATATTCAATGTACAGTTTCATCAAAAAGTACATAGCATACAGAAACAGGAAAGTACAATTCATTCAAGGGAACAAATAAACACACTGAAGCCATCTGTACAAAAGTCCAGGAATTGGACTTGCTAGACAGATTTTAAAACAACTTTCTTAAATATGCTCAAAGAGCTAAAGGGAAACATGGATGAAAAAACTATAGGAAATGAGGAAAATGATATATTAACAAAATGAGATTATCAATAAAGAAATAGAAATTATAAAACGGAAACAAACCAAATTTCTGGATCTGAAAAAAAAATCAGAAGCAGATTTAGGCAGGCAGAAAAGAGAATCAGTGAACTTGAAGACAAGACAATTGAAATTATTGAGTCTGAGGAGAAGAAAGAAAAAAGAACAAAGAAAAGTAAATAGCCTAAGAGAAATGTGGAACAGTATCAAATAAAACAACATATACATTATGGGAAATGCCACACAGGGAAGAGACAGAGGGAAAGGGATAAAAAGAATATTTAAGGAAACAATAGCTAAAATCTTCTCAAGTTGATAGAATACACAAAACTACACAGCCAAAAATCTTGACAAATTCTTAGTAGTATACACTCAAAAAGAGATCAACACCAAGATATATTATAATCAGATTGTAAAAAACAAAGCTTTTAATATCCAGAATATATAAATAACTCATATAACTCAACAACAAAAACAACACAATTAAAAAATGGGCAAATGATTTGAACAGATATTTCTCCAGAGAAGATAGACAAATAGCCAATGAGCAAATGATGTTGAATATCATCAGTTATTAGGAAAATTAAAATTAAAACCACAACGAGATACCACTTCACACCTACTTGTGTGACTATAATGGGGAAAAAAGGAAAATGCAAACTGTTGGTGAAGATTTGGAAAAGTTGGAACCTTCATTTTTGCTGTCAAGAATATAAAATGCTTCAGCCACTGTGGAAAACAATTTGACAGTTCCTTATAATGCTAAACCTGGAATTACCATATGACCCAGAAATTCCATTCCTAGGTATATAAGCAAGAGAAATGAAAAGAGGGACTCCAATAAATACTTGGACACCAATATTCATTGCAGCATTGCTTGCAACAGCCAAAAAGTAGAAACAACACTAGGACTGGTCAAGATGAATGGATAAACAAAATGTGGTATATAAACACAATGGGGATATTATTCCATCCATAAAAAAGAATTAAGTTCTGAAGGAAATTCTGACACATGCTACAACATGGGTGATTCTAGAAAACATTATGGTAAGTGAAATAAATCAAACACAAAAGGTCAAACATGTATGATTCCACTTACATGAAATATGTAGGACAGGTGAATAGAACACAAAGTAGATTAGAGGTTATCAGGAGCTGGAGGGAGGGGCTAAATGGGTAAAAAGTTTCTCTTCAGGGTGATGGAAAAGTTTTGGAAATATATAGTGGTATGGCTGCACACCACTGTGAATGTACTTAATGCTAATGAATTGTATATTTAAAAATGGATGAAATGGCATATTTTATGTTAAGTATATTTTATCATAATAAAATAAAAATAATTTTAAAATGAAGGCTCAACTAGAAAGAAGAGACCAAATAAACACCATAGAAAATGCCTTAAGAAAAATAGAAGAGGAAAAAGAAGACAATTTTAAACATGAAAAAAAATAATAATAAAAACTAAAAAGTGATTGAAGATAAAATGATAAATATCGAAGATAGGCGAAAACATTCAATGTGCATACATTAGGAGGTCCTGAATACTAAAACCAAAGCAAGGAACCAGAATTTTTTTCTTTTTTTAATTCTAATTTCTGAAATAAGGGAGTATGTGAAACTACATATTGAAGAGCACTCCATGTTAATGAAATAAATATCCAGAAAGACCATAGCAAATTAGAATCTTGAGAGAGAGATTTAATGATTGATTGATTACTGGACATTAGAGAATAACAAAACATCCTTTGGTTATTTAGGGGAATTAAACAGCAAGATTTTGGGGGGAAGAAACAGGAAGGGAAAGAAATCAGATTTTGAGTAGACTTTTTTAGCATCAATGCTTTATGCTAAACAAAAATGAGGTAACATACTCACATGTATGATACTCAAAAAGTGAATTTTACATTCAACAAAACTGATATTCAGACAGCTCAAATGACAAGATACAGAAAAAAGGACAGGTAGTAAGCACTGACCACCCAATAACTTGTAGAAATAAGGCAAAATGGGAATTAAAATGTGTTGTGATACATAATGACTATTTGCCCCCCATAAAATGAATACAGTAAACTAATAAAATACAGAGGGAGAATGTTACTTTTGAGGACAGGGAGCAATTTTTGATTGGGTTTGGAGCAGGATGACTGGTAAAGATTTTTGTTTTGATTTGGTTTGGTTTTTTTAATCTTGCTATGATTAAAAACGTTCACCTTACAATAAATTCTCGAACTATGCATTTTGCACATTTGGTTTACATTATCTATTGTTTTATAATAAAAAAAATTAAAAATAATTTCCCCTGCAGATTATACCCAATATCCCTAATTATATGCCTTATAGCAATGTGAAATAAATATTAAAATACGATTTCTTTTTTAAAGTATATCCCAAATTAAAATTTTTAATAACAGATAATATAATGCATTTCCCAAAATAATGCCCCAAAATTATTCTTCATCTATTTCTCTTTCTTACAAAAAAATATTTTTAAATTTCATTTTATTTAAAATAAAAAATAACAAATTAAAATAGAAATTTTACATGTAAAAATACCAATCACCTCCTTTTTATTGACATCTGTATCATATTTTAGGTCATTTTCCCTGTGTATAGCTAGTTGTTTATAGATATGCATTGCTATATATCTTTCACAGATTAATAATGGATTGACATCTATAAGAGGATTGTCATTATTAACTAGGCAATTGGTTATGCACATCCTCTTTAAAAACTGGTAACTTTACCATATTGTGATATCATGCAGTTAGACTTCCTCCTTTTTTAGTACTTTCTCCTTGGAAAGTCATTGCAACTATCTTATCCCTTATACACAGGTAACTGAATTATTTTCCACTGTCCAGATTTTCAACCTACTGTTGTACATTACTCTTTTTTCTGAAATCTACTTTAGATTAAAGCTTGACTTCTAGTCTGAAAAGAGAAGGGTAATCACATCCCTATCTCAGGAACCTTACTATAATCCAGCTAACCACTGGTGGTCATTAATAAAACCTCTCTATTGCATTTTCCCATTACAATTAATGCTGTATCCTTAAAAAAAAAAAAAAAAAAAAAAGCACTTTACTTTTGGTAGTTGCCCAAATGTTCAATTAACACATATTACATTTTCAGAGCATTCCCTTAGGTCTACCCATTTAAGGCCAACAAAGGCTCTAATTAATATTGTAATTAGTATCTTCAATCTCTTTGCATTATAACCTATGTTACTAAATTTCTTTCTCCTCTAATTACAGTCTGTTTACTTAATCTCTGTTAGGTAACATTTAGCTGTGTTTGGGTTTAATGTCTCATAAACCATGTCTTAATCTCTGAAAAGTTTTAAAAATATGCTTCTACAATTAGTACAGATCCTTTACAATGCGTATGAATGAACAGCCATACCCATTTTTGTATTTCCACAACTCCATTCCTTTTATTTACACGTAGTCGAGTAGGTATAATGCAGTAATTTAGCTGTAAGAAAGTGGGAACTAACTACTGATTCTTTCTGAAAGACATAATTGAGTAAATTCAAAATTATGCCTCAGGAACCCTGAGTTCTAATCTTTGCCCTAAGCCTGAATACCTGTTATTACATCATTATCATCCTTTAAAATGAAAACTAACTCTGTACTGTCAAGAAAATAACTTGAAAACTATTAGACATCAAAAATGATTTATGTAAACATTAAAATTCTATAATGTTGAAACTTCAATAACTAGAAGTTCTTGCATGAAAGAACTAGTTTACTGCTTTCACTTTTATTATAAAGGTGTTGCTGTTTTCTTAGATGATTAATCTATTTTATAAATGGCAATTCTTTCATAAATAATTTCAAATGAAAGAAAAACTAATACACTTAAGTTTATTTATAACCACTGTCTGTCAATCTTGTCATTCTATAGATTATGACCCTGAAGTATCATTTAATGTGATTTCTGAGCAAATAGTATAGTATAAATGTTTCAACATTTCAATACTACTGTAAAAACAATGTTATGAATTGATAGCAAATCTGGAATATAATCCCCTATCTAAAATAGGGGTCTGTATTAATTTGAAATTACTGACTCTGTCAGCTTATTCTATGTATTGTATAGCTGGATCTTCAAACCAAATATTATACATTATTTTCCTGCACCTGGGTAACTCAACCAGAAAAGAAAATGGGCTGATTTTAAATAAATTGATTAGGCATAGGTCTGATCTTACAAAGTGAATGCATATTGTTTACCTAACTCACAACTACCAACCTCATACCACAATGTGGAATATATGAGGTGTGATAAAAAACTATGGTGAATGTTTAAATTAAAATATATATATATATATATATATATATATATATATATATATATTACAGTAAAATACATATTGCCATTAATCCTCATCGAAAACTCCCCCCTCACTTCAAACACACTTACCCATCATTCTTGCCACTTTCTGAAGCAGTTCTGGAAGTCCTCTTTCATGAGTGTCTTTAGTTGCGCTGTTGTGGCTGCCTCAATGTCCTGAATTGATTCAAAATATTTACCTTTCATAGTCATTTTGCCTTTGGGGAAGAGCCAGAAGTCGCACGGTGCTAGATCCGGTGTATAAGGTGCACGAGGACACACCATAATGTTTTTATTTGACTGAAATTGCTGTATTCCAGAAGTGATGTGTGACACGGAGTGTTGTCATGATGGAGAATGATTTACGGCACACTTTAAAATACACCTGCTCTCACCCATAACTCACACCTGACTGACGGCCCTGAACAAGTCGAAACACACACTGTTACTGCCTTTCCAGTGGATGGCATTCAGTAGCACATTCACCGTATTCTTTGATCACACCCTGTAGGTATATACATGTGCACACACACAACCCACTCACAACACACTTATGCATAGGCTCTATTTTCAGGGAATAATTGTCTCTTCTCCACAGTAGCCCACCCAACACATGAATCTTACATCAAAGCAGTATGTATTTAAAACTAAACTCATTCCTTGGCCACAATTCTTTTGTTATAACTTGGCCAATCAGTCCCTCCTCAGAAACTAAAAAATTGCAGATGAAAGTTTCTAATTCAACCTCCCAGCTCTCAGGAATGGGAAAGAAGTAAACTTGAAGCTGCTGGAAATGGCCATATTGGCCCATGTCAGCTGAGAAGCAGAAAAGTTTGTCTACAAATGGAGAAAAGAGTAAAGCAGTCATTCAAGGAGAAGCAGAGGAAGGGATGAAGCAAGTGGATTTCCTGTGTTCTACTCAGGACTGCTCCAGCCTTTCCCTGGTTCAGCAGTGCTCTGAACCTTTGATTCTAGTAAATGCACTGTATCATAGAATAATACTTTTACGGCTAACCCCTAGACAGATAGATAGATAGATGATAGATAATAGGCAGATACACATACATATCCTTTCAACTAAAAATATTTGAAATAAAACACATTAAATCATTAAACGAATTTCTGTAAGAAAACATTTATGCAAAAGATAACTCCTTAAACTTATCAAGTTTTTTAATAACACAGAAAAACTTTTAATTCCATTTGCTGAAATTATTCCCACAGAATGAGAAGAGTACAAGTAGTTAGCTGAATGTTGAAACCTTTTCAACAAAATTCTGATTTTCTCACCAGTATTATACTTAAAAATGTATGTGCTTAAATTGTACTAAGAATAAGAACTAAATATAATTTTGTAAGGTTAGTCACAAGAGAAAATAATTTTGTTTTCTCAGACTTGTATTTCTACACAAGATAAAGGGAACAAATCAATAAATATCAGACTTGATCTTTAAAAGATTTAAATCAAAAGGGCAAAGGCTCCTGATGATGATGTAACAACTTCAGAAGGAAAAACCAGTGAGGAGTTGTCTTGGCTCTCATCGGTAAAGGCTGATAAGGTAGTTCCCTAATCAGTAGTGGCTACAGAAATGAAGATCTTGTTTGTTCAGATGATGCTTTTAGACCCAAATTCCGACATCTCCAGTAAGCAAAGCCAAGTACCTGTTAAATTAGTAACAATATATCTTGTAATTTAGAGCAATTTTCGTATATATACGAAAAAGATTCATGATTAACTATGCTGAAAACACGTAATTAATTCTGAAGGAGGTAAAGGCAGAAGGCTGAATATTCTTCTTTGTAAGTCTTCCTGTTTTAATTTACAAAAGACGTCAAGATAATTTTCTTTAAGATCAAAAATATTGGTGAAAATATAAGTACTTTTTTTCTTTCTAAAACAGGATAAAATATGCAGAATTGTTTGGAATAACAAAAATTGATTGTAAAAGAGAAAAGATTTTTTTTCTCTATGCTATGTCAAAATTATCTTTACCATAATATCATTTATGACTTCGAAAGCTGTGATGACTTTAAATCATATCTGCAAATCTTTGACCCTCTTACCCTTAAAGGTCTATTTCCTCACCTCTCAAAAAGGGCCAGCCTTGATGACTTGCTTCTAGTAATGGAACGTGAGACTGTGTTACTTCTGGGAACAGTTCATCTTCCCCTGACTCTGAATCTTTTGGGACACTCAACCTTGGAAATCACACACGGTATTGTATGGAAGCCAAGCAGCCATATGTAAAAACCACAGATAAGTAGTTCAGCCCCAGCCCCAGTTGGTCGCAGTATTCACCATCAATAAGCAAGATTGAGAAACCTTCTAGAAATAGAGAAAAAGTCTGAAAACGCATATGGAACCACAAAAGACCCCGAATAGCCAAAGCAATCTTAAGGAAGAAGAGCAAGTTTGGCAGCTTCACCCTTATTGATCGGAAATTATTTTACAAAGTTACAATAATCAAAAGAGTATGACATAAAAACAGACATATAGACCAATGGGGCAATAAAGAACCCCAAACTAATCCCACGCAATTTTGGTCAACTCATCTTCAACAAAGGTTCCAATAACACAAAATTGGGAAAAGAGAATCTCTTCAATAAATGGTGTTGGGTGAACTGGATATATACATGCAGCAGAATGAAATTGGACCCATACCTCATACCATATTCAAAAATCAACTAAAAATGGATTAAAGCCTTAAGGGTAAGGCCTGAATTTACCAGGAGAAAACATAGGAAAAATATTCTTGACATTAGTTTAAATAATGATTTTTTTGGATATAACTCAAAGTCATGGGCAACAAAAGGAAAATAGACATGTGTGATTGCATGAAACTAAAAATCTTCTGCACAGTAAAGGAAACTATCAATAGTATGAAAAGTCAATCTATGGAATGGGAGAAAAATATTTGCAAACCATAAATCTGATAAGTGGTTAATATCCACATATCCTTTATATATATATATATATATATATATGTATATATATATATATATATATATATATATATATATATATAATATACATATATATGGAACTCCTATAACTCAGTAGCAAAAAAAACACAAATAACTGGATTTAAAAATGGACAAAACACCTCAATAAACATTTCTCAAAGGAAGATATACAAACAGCCCATATATATATAAAAGGTATTCAATATCACTAATCATCAGGAAAATTTAAATCAAAACCATAATGAGATATAATTTCATGCTTGTTAGAATGGCTATTACCAAAAAGACAAAAGATAACAAATGTTGGTGAGGATGTAGACAAAAGGAAACCCTTGTACACTGTCGGTGGGGATGTAAAATGGTGCAGCCACTATGGAAGAAAGTATGGAGGGGTCTCAAAAACTGAAAATAGAACTAGGTACCAAATAATCCAGCAATCCCAATTCATACTACACATTAAAAGGCATTGAAATCAGTATCTCAAAGAGATATGTCCATTCCCATGTTCACTGCATTTACAACAGCAAAAAGTATGGAAACGATCTAAGTGTCCATTAACACATGAATAAAAAATATGTCACACACACACACACACACACACACACACACACACACAACACAGAAAGGAATATTATTCAGTCTTTAAAATGAAGGGGATCCTGCCATTTTGCCCATTTAGATGAACATGGAGGACCTTTATGCTAAGTAAAATAAGCCAGGAACAGAAAGGCAAGAACCCCATGTCTCATTTATATGAGGAATCTACTGTAGTCAAACTCATAGAATCAGAGAGAAGAATGGGGGTTGCCAGGGACTGGGGGAGAGAAAGGAGGGAGATGTTGGTTAAAGGGTACAAATTTTCACATACGCAAGATGAATAAATTCTGGACATCTAATATACAGCAGTGTGACTATACTTAACAATACGGTATTGCATACTTGAAATATGCTAAGAAAGTAAGTCTTACTCCTAATCTCAACTCCTCACTCACAAAAATGTTATCTATATGAGGTAACAGATATGTAATTAACTTGATCGTGATGATTATTTTATAGTGTATACATATATCAAAATATCACATTTTACTCCTTAAATATACAGTTTATGTCTATCAATATACCTTAAGAAAGCTAAAAAGAAAGAAAATATCATAGTTATACATCCTGGGGAAAAATATTTCTGTAATTTAAACTAAAATTTTAAAAGTGAAAAGACAAAAATACATTTGAGATATATATTTAAATATCATGTAACTTGAGTCATGTTAACAGGGCAGACCCTTGGATTCCTTCCCATCAGTCATTCTCTTATTCCTTGCCAAGAATCCATAATTTTGTTGAACATAATTTTGTTGTTGAACAATTCAAAGAAATTATTCTCAAGGAAGCTGAGTTCCTCCCTGGGATAAGGAAAAGAAATAAGAGTTGGTTCAAACCAACAATATTTTCAATCTTTTTTAAGAGAATTTTTTGAGATTTAGGTTTACAAAAAAATTACAAGAAAGGCAAAGAGATTTCCCATATACCTCCTTCTCCCAAACATACATAGCTTCCCTCATTATCAACATCATACAACAGAACTGTACATATTTTACCAATGAAGAACCTACACAAGATAATCTCCTAAAGTCCAGGACTCACTGTTTGTGTTGTACTTTCTATGAGTTTGGAAAAATGTGTAATAACATATCCATCACTATTGTATTACACGCAGTATTTTCAAAATATCTCTTGATATTGTCTTTCACAAAGTAGAAGTTTTTCATTTTAATAGAGGCCAGCTTATCATTTGTCTTTCATTGACTGTGTCTGTGATATTTTAGCTAAAAAGGCATTACCATACCCAGGGTCATCTAGGTTTTCTCCTATGTTACCTGTTAAGGACTTTATAGCTTAATATTTTACACTAAGATCTATGCTTTATTTTGAATTAATTTTTGTGAATACTACATGGTCTGTGTCTGGATTCATTTTTTTTCTCATGTAAATTCTAGTTGTTCCAACATTCATTTGTTGAAATGAATATCGTTACTTCATTGTACTGCCTTAGCTCCTCTGTCAAAGATCAGTGGACAATATTTATGGGGGTCTATTTCTGGCCTGTCTATTTTATCCTACAATCTATCATTTTGCCAATCCATTCTGTTGTGATTATGGTAGCTTCATAGTAAGTCTTCAAGGTGGGTAGTGTCAGTCGTCCAACTTTGTTCTCCTTCAATATTGTGTTGACTATTCTGGGTTTTTTGTCTCTCCATATAAACATTAGAAAATGTTTATCAATATCCGTAAAATAACTTGCTGGGATTTTTATTGGAATTGCATAAAACCTATAGATCAAGTTGTAAAGAACTGGCATCTTGAAACTATTGATTGTTCCTATCCATGAACATGGAAAGGCTCTACTTTTATTTATTTTTATTTATTTTTTTAATAAAATCAGTTTTATAGTTTTCTTCATAGAGTTGTTATACATATTTTATTAATACATATATTTATAAGACATACACTTATAGCTTAGTATTTCATTTTGCAGGTGCTAATATTAATGGTATTGGGTTATTAGTTTCAAATTCTACTTGTTCATTGCTGGTATACAGGAAAGTGATTCACTTTTGTACATGAACCTTGTATCCTGCAACTTTGCTATAATAGGTTATTAGTTCCAGGAGGGGTGTTTGGTTTTGTTTGTTTGTTTTGTTTTTGTTTTGTTTTGTTTTGTGTGTCAATTATTTTGGATTTTCTCCATAGATGACCATGTCCTCTGTGAACAAAGACAGTTTTATGTCTTCCTCCACAATCCATATGACATTTATTTATTTTTTCTTCTCTTACTGCATTAGCTAGGAATTCAAGTATGATGTTAAAAAGCAGTAGCAGGAAGGGACATCCTCATCTTCTACCTCATCTTATTGGAAGAGCTTCAGTTTCTCATCATTATATATAGTGCTAGCTATAGGGTTTTTTTGGAAATATTCTTTATCAAGTTGAGAAAGATCCCTTGTATTCATAGTTAAATGAGAGCTTTTCATCATAAATTAGTGTTCAAATTTTGTCAAGTGCGCTTTCTGCATCTATTGATATATTCTTGTGTGTTTTTTTTAACCCATTGTTGTTGGATTAAATTGATGGATTACTGTAATTGATTTCTGAATGTCTGGAATAAATCCCACTAGACCATGGTATATAATTCTTTGTATATAATGTATATAATGTAGGATTCTATTTGCTAAAATGTATTGAGGATTTTTGCATCTCTGCTCATAAATGATAATGATCTACAGTTTTCTTTACTTGTAATGTCTTTACCCAATTTTGGTATTAGAATAACACTTGCCTCACAGAATCCATTAAGAAGTATTCCCTGTTTCTGTCCTCTGTAAGAGACTGTAAAAAAATGGTATTATTTTTTCCTTAAATGTTTAGTAGAATTGCCAGTAAACCTACTAATTATTGATTCAGTTTCTTTAATAGATATAAGCCTATTCAGATCATCTATATGTACTGTGACTTTTGGCAAATTGAGTCCTTCAAGAATTGGTTCATTTCAAGTAGGTTATCAAATTATAGACACAAAATTATCCATAGTATTCCTTTATTATCCTTTTAATGTCCATGAGATATGTAGAGATGCCTCTTCTTTCATTTCTGCCCTCCCTCTTTTTTCCCTAATTATCCTGACTGGTGACATCAATTTTATTGATTTACTCAAAGAACTAGCTCCTGTTTTCATTGACTTTCTCTGTAGAATTCTTGTTTTCAATTTCATTGATTTCTGCTCTAATTCTTCTTAGTTCTTTTTTTATGCTTATTTTGGATTTAATTTGTTCTCGTGTTTTTTTCGTTTCCTAAGGTAGAAACTTAGATTATTGATTTTAGATCTTTCTTCTTTCCTAGTGTATGAATTTAATGCTATAAATTTCCCTTTAAGTCCTGCTTTTGCTAAGTCTCACAAATTTTGAAAAGTTGGGTTTCATTTTCATTTAGTTTAAAGTATTTTTAAATTTCTTGAGACGTCTTCTTTGACTTGTGTGTTATTTAGAAGTGTGTTGTTTAATCACCACCTATTTTGAGATTTTCCAGTTTTCTTGTTGTTATTGGTTTCTAATTTAATTCCATTGCGGTCTGAGAGCACATAATGTATTGTTTCTATTCTTTTAAATTTGTGTTTTATGGCCCAGAATGTGCTCTGTCTTGGTAAATATTCCATGTTAACTTCAGAAGAATGTTTACTCTGCTATGTTGGATAAAGCAGCCGAGAGATCTGAATACCCAGTTGATCGATCATGTTGTTGAATATAACTATGTTCCTCACTAATTTTCTGCATTCCGTGTCCATTTCTGACAGCAGGATGTTGAAGTCTCCAACTATGATAGTGTATTCACCCATTCTCTTTTCAGTTCTCTTAGGTTCTGCCTCACATAGTTTGACACCCTGTAAGGAGGTTTAAACACATTAAGGGTTGTAGTATCTTCTTGGACAATTGATCCCTCTATGATTATGTAATGTCCTTCTTTATCTCTGATAACTTTCCTAGCATTGAAATCAGCTATGTCTGTAAATGATATATATTTTTCTTCATCTATGTACTCTTCATCCATGTCTTTGCATTTAAAATGGGTTACTTCTGACAACATACAGTTGGCTCTTGTTTTTTGGTCCACTCTGACAATCTGTCTTTTAGTTGGTTCACTCAATGGTTGATGTTCAAAGTGGTAAATAATATAGTTGGATTAGTATCTGTCATTAATATCTATACTTTTCTATTTGTTGTCCTTACTCTTTATTCCTGTTTTTGTTTTCTACTCTTTTTCTTCCTATTTTGGTTTTAATTGAGAATTTTTTATGATTCCATTTTCTCTCCTTTTATAGCATATCATTTCTTCTTTTTTTCACCTTTTGTTTTTTTAAAGTGGTTGTCCTTCTGTTTGCAACATACATTTCCAGTTAATCCAAGTATACTTTTCAAAAAACACTGCATCACTTCACAGGTGGTGTGAGTACCTTAGAATAAATAACAAAATAAGCCAGACAATGAAGATAAATACTGTCTGATCTCCCTTACATGTAGAATCTAAAATAAATAAATAAATAAATAAATAATAATAATCAAACTCATAGAAACAGAATAAAACTGTGTTTACAAGGGGCTGGGAAATGAAGAAAATGGGGCAATGCTGGTAAAAGGGTACAAGCTTTCAGCTATTAGATGAATAAATTCAGGGGACCAAATGTACAGAATAATGACAAAGTTAATAATTCTGTATTATATACTTGAAATTTGCTAGGAAACTAGATCTTAAGCATTCTCACCACAAAAACAAAGTTAACTATGTGAGGTGACATAGGTATTAATCTGATTGCTGTAATCATTTCACAAAATATACGTATATCATATCATCACATTTTACACCTTAAATACATACCATTTTATATGTCAGCTATACCTCAATAAAGCTGGTGATGGTGGGGGGATATTCTAGTCACCAGGCTTTGTGCTGTCCCTGGTGACTTTGAGGGGAGAAGAGACAAATTATGCCTGTCAAGCCACATCCAATCACAGATTCATGAGCAAATAAATGTTGCTCTTATTTTGAGTCACGAAGTTTTTAGGGAGAACTAGGTTTTACAGTAATAGATAAGTTTAACAGAAGCCAACAACCTTATAAATATTAGCTATTCAAAGGAAATATAATAATGTAAGCTACATCAAAGTAATATGGGGGAACAGTTGAGAATTTCTAATTCTTTTCACAGTGGTCCACTATTTATTTCATACTCTAAATATTTTTGCTTTACATATAATAGCATGAAACATTTTATTTTTCCTCAAATCGGGCAGGTGAATAAGTGTGCATAAGGAAACTCAGATGATATTCCTATAGAAAACATAGTGTTTCAAATAGATTAGCTAAATAGCCTGCTTCATTTTAGAACTTTACAAATAAATACATCTATGATTATGATGTGACTATATAATAGGTGTTGTATATTTCCTCTCTCTCTCTCTCTATCTATCTATATATATATGTAGTATGTGTGTATATATATTTACAATGTGTATAGTATATACACACACACACACACACACACAATAATGGTGATTATATTAAACATGTATTTAAATACAAACATGCGGAGGCTGATTAGTTTGATCTCTTCTTTGCCAGTTGGTAAAATCAGTTGTCATGCAGAAAATTTACTGAGAAGATAAATCAAAGTTTTATAAAACAAAATTAAAGAATACAAAGCAGAGTAAAGATAAATTTGAGAATCTGATAAATAAAAATAACCAATGATGATAAATTTATTCTTGCAATCTACCATAGGGAAACATGTGAAACAGCTTCCTTCAGATTAGCATATACCATTTACTCATTTGACAAATATATTTACGGAATGACTACTACATCGTGCCAGGTTTGCCCATTACATCATCCAAGGGATATAGTGAACACAAAGGAAAAAGATCCTTGCCTTTCTATAGGTAGTCAATTCATTTCAAGGATATAGCTTAGGAACCATAGAACATAGCAAATCAGTGGCATTAGGATAATGGGAAGCAGCCGTCCATGTTCCAATATTGTAAGATACCTTTCAATGAACAGATTGCCTGATAATCTGTATGCTCTTATACAGTAATGATCAATATACTTCATGATGTTACTGAAAACTCCTTCCACCAAAATTGTTGTTTGCAGAGGAAATCTATGAACACTCATACTTAAATGTTAATTGATTTATCATATTTTAACAAATTTTCTTTCAAGAAAATGATTCTATACATGTTTATTGATTATGAGTAAATCCACCCCCAATCCTCTGGTGTGCTAATATAAGACTATTGCTTCTAAACCCTTTAACGCAGTGAGCCATTGATGAGACCACTGACCTCACTAAAATATGACTTCTGCAGCCTCAAATCCCACTTCCTTCAATAAACCTTTCAAGCTAGAGTGATTACACCCTCTGAATTCAGTTTCACTTTTTAAACTCACATAGCATTTAAATCTAGGCTCTCTTGAGACTTTTATTCGCTTACTGTTACATTTCTACATATTATTTAAGTCTGACATTTTATATTACATTTTAAATTATTTTTTCCCAAATTGATTTTAAGTCTCTGGATAATAATTACTGTAACTCATACATAATAAATACAATAGAAGTATAATAACTAATTTGGTATCCGTCAAATTGTTACATAAACTTAAATTTAAAAAGAAGTATCCAATATATTATTTTATCCATAGGAGTCTAACACATGAACGAACCTTGACTCTCAATTGTATGTATCTGTGGAAGATACGAGGATAATTTTGTATGGTTCCCACACTAGACTTTTATCTGGTACTCAGCAATAACCAATTACTTCTTAGATACTTAAACTCATATTTCACCATATGGGATGTTAAATAGCATTTGCTAATATTCTCAAATAAATAATTCAAATATTGTCAATTATACTTTTGGAGTGAATTTTTTTTCTTTGTCCTTTTTTATATTAGTTTCAGGTGTACAAAACAACATACAAGTAGTGCTTAGACATTTATATACCTCACAAAGTGATAACCCCAATAAGTCTATTACCCTCCTGATGCGGTACGTAACTTTTATAAAATTACTTACTGTAATCCTCGTACCATACTTTACATACCCATGACAATTTTGTAACTATTAATTTGTACTCCTTTGTTCTTAAATCAAGTTGTTACTGATGAGATGTAAAAAAGTGTTTTGCCAAGAGAAGCTCTCAATTGCATGTGTGTCTAGGTTAACCTGAAAAGTCACCATGGAGTAGCACATTTCCTGTTACTTGTGAAATATATAGCTGGGTAGGAATCCACTGCTTTGGCAGAAGGTGTACCTGCACCTCTGGTGGCCTGAAAAGACTATCTTCATAAATCCTTATTTTGTAAAGGATATTCCCCAGGCAAATGGTGGATAAGTTTTTACATGGCCAACTATTCTCCTCAGAAGAAAGGATGGAGAACCTAAATCCTCCCCGAAGACCTTTACTGTTAAGCAGTTTTATAATCTATGTAATAGAGGCCCTAAGACATCCCTAAATAACATGCTCCAGACTGAGGGCTAACTGTTGACAAGAGCTCAAAGGTCCCTAAAAGAAAAATCAGTCAGAATGAAAAATAGTGTTGGGGAAGCTGGGTTGCAGCACAGGTTGTGGATGGTGCAGAAGAACTTACAGACTTATTAGTGGCATCATTTTCCAGAGCAAAAGCTGAGCATATGAATATAAAAATAAAGCTGAAGCTTCAGAAAATCAACTGTGAACTGCCATCTCATCCTGTGTAGGAATCTTAACTAGCAAAGGAGCCACCATAGACAGAACAAAGTGGACCATATGGGGCTCATTTTCAAGACTGACATAAGGTGGCAGTGACAGAAGCAATAAGAGCTAGAAACTGAAGTGTACTGGTGAACTGATGAGTCTTTCCAGTCGATTTGAAAAAGCAATTCTAAGATATGTTTAAGCCACACATATTAAATAAAGAAAAGAAAAAGGACATGAGCTTAGATTGAAGACGTAGTCTATTGGAAGTTACCTTATTCACTTATTCATCTAGTATTTACCACAGACATGTACACAAACGGATTTTAAGAACCCGGATTGCAAGCTCACATGTACAGTCTAATATACTTGACACACATCATTCTCTGCCTTTGTGGCCTCAGCAAAAATTCGGAGACATACAAGTCCCATTTTAACTTTCTGTACATTATTCTGCATTGTAGCAGTCATGATAAAAAATAAGACAAACAAGCCACGGGCACAGACTTCAGCAGTTGACAATAGTATGATGGAAAAGAGACTGCTAAATAAGTTACTGCAATGCAACATACAGTATTGTGAAAATTGCAATGCAAGACAGTAAATGGAGGGTGCCATGTGAGTACCTAGGAAGGAATAACTATCTTTCTCTGTTAGAGGACAGGGGCACTTCACAGAGAAATATTTCTTTGAGATGAATCTTGAGATATAAATAGGTGTTCATCCTATAAAACTCGAGTGTGAAAAAAAAACACAGTCAGAGGCACCAAGACATGTATCAGCAAGTAGCCTTCTCCAGGGAGAGTCAAAGAGGAGGGAGCATACTGGAGAGTGGCAGGAGATAAATGGGGAAATTAAGCCAGTGCCAACAAGGGCTTTGTGCACAAAGAAGAATTTCAAAAAGTTTTGACATTGTTACTAAGCCTTTGGACCACTCTAAATAAATAACATTATTCATATTGGCTTCAGGACGTTCATGCTGGGACATGTAGGGAATAGGCTGGGGGTGGGGTTTAGTAAGAGTAAGACTTCATATTATTGTTTCTGAAATTTGATTTCTATGAATGATGAATGGTGACTATGTGTATGAGAAAGGCAGTGGAGGGTGTGAGGGAGAGAAAGAAAGCAAAAAGGAGATGCAATGTCTAAACTAAATACATAATTTCTCTGAATTTTAACATGGAATAGCCTTACTTTATAATTTTCTTAAATTATGCTTTTTTATTGTTCATTTTAAACGTTTCTTTCAAGGGAATTTTTAGTCTACTTTATAGGTACCGCATATAAAAAATTTTGTTTCCCAATTCAAAAGCTCTCAGAGACTACCATGCTTAAACTCAGTTTACTTGTGGTGAGTCCTTAGCTATGTGTTTTTCAACATGGGCCTAAAAAAAATAAGCTTTCTGTTTTGGATTCTTTGCAGTTTCACTGTTTATGCTTATTGGTTTGGCAAGAAACCAGATAAGCAATTCATGTAGAAAAACTTGGCAAAAGAGCCTCCTGCTTCTACTGAGAATTCCTTCAAGTTTCATTTTGTTACTAAAATTACCTTGATATACATTCTAGATTCAGTTGAACTATAATAGTGAAATAGGCAGAATATTGGAAAGGTAGCATTTTGGAGATTTAGTATTGTACAGGGCCAAAAAAAAAAAACAACAAAAAAGCTGCTCAGGAGTCAAACTGCCTGAGTTTAAATCTGGGCTCAACCTACAACCTACAAGTATCTCTGTGACCTTGAGGTAGCTAATTACCTGCTTTTTTGCCTCCCTTTCCTCATGTTTAAATTCCAGAGTTCCATCTCCATTTCATAAGGCTATAATGAGGATCATAATAACGTATGAAATATGATGAGCCCTATGCCTAGCAAATATATATAGTCAATAAATTGTACTACTATGATTATATAAATATAAGAATATTGCTGCAACGGCTATTTTCTTCCTTTACTATCACAGGATAATTAGTGAATATCTGTTTTACTTTTAAAGCCAATATACTGAGCACAAATCTGCTCTTTCAAACTCTTTAAAAATCTTTCCACTTTTTCCTTAGAACTTATCTCTCACACATACACAAAAAGACTTGGCACCAACATAAATAATACAGCACAATGGATCAGCATTTTTAAATCATCTCCATGTTTGTTATATCAATAAATGAATAATGGGAAGTATTCAGATGCTGAATATGTAAATGTAACTCGTATAAACTATTACCTTTGATACATGGTAATGACCACAGATTATAATGGTTCACCTAAAATTATGCTATCTCATATAACAATTGTGTCAGGTATTTCAGAGGAAGGTATAAATCTCCAATAATGTCCCTGTGGCAATGGAAGTAATTAGAGTATTTCACACTTAAAGATTAATATTTTGGATTTATATTGTACCCTTCAACTAAAGTCCTCGAAAAATCCTCCATAGATATTAACTTATTAAATTTTCAATTGCCACCCCCTTGATAAGGTAAGGAGGTATCCAACAGCATTTCACAAATGAGGAAAATTAAATTGAAAAAAAGCAAATATTATGTTTATGATTTAACAATCATAATACACTATAAGATTTATTTAGGGATTTCAAATGATGTTTATAGAGTCCAGATTTTCTACATGTGCACAAAATTCTTACATGGTTTTCATAACATTTTCTTATTTTTAAAAACACTTTCCAATTCTCTTTATAGCATCTAAAAACATAAAAGTAAGATGTTTTAGGACAATGTTTCCTTGTGTGATACATTTAATACATATGAAGGAGAAACAGAGAGAGAGACAGAGAGACAGAGAGACAGAGAAAGTGTGTGTGTGTGTGTGTGTGTGTGTGTGTGTGTGTGTGTGTGTGTTTCTCAACACCAGGTACAATATCTTAAAATTCTGTGCTTACCAAAACTAACATAACACTCAATCAATAGTGTACAGAAAAGTAAGGCGCTGTGCCTCAGCAATAAAGATCTTTATATTTACAGATCTTCAGACCTTTAAAATTAGCACAAAATTCTACAAAGATATCTGTTCAATGAAATCACTTCACTGAAGAACGATGTATATTTTGTATCAGGTTGATTTTAATTTCTTTTGTGATACAGATACTATCCACTTTTATAACTTTATCTCCAAATATCCACTCCTCACTTAGCCTTTTTTTAAAAAAACAAATAACTCATTTTTCCAAAAAAACATGCTCAGCATTTTCCTTACTTTGTTTTGGTTCTTCCCCTAAGAATATGCTTTCCCTGTAAGTTAGTTACCAAACTCCTACTTAATACTTGAGATCTCTTCCATGCAAATACCCGAGATCTTCTCTGTACCGGATGCTACTGGTGCCTCGTCTAGATCCCCTTTAATCCAGGCACTGTAGGCTCACACTAGAGCACTTACACACACACACACAGCAGTCCACGGCTAACAACTGATGTATATAGCAGTCCAGATCCCTGATTTTTAGATGTAATAACTTCTGTGGTACAATTTTCATTCCAGGGACCTCTTTGGGATCAGACAGAAGATAGACTACTGCAACCATTTATTTGCCTTGCTTCAACCTACACCATATTCTTTGTTCACTCCCTTCTGTTTTCTTCTGGGAGAATTCCTCAAAAAATCACTTGCACAAGAATACCCATCTCAGGTTCTATATGTAGGGAACTCAACCAATAATACCCCCAAGTCAATGAATTCCTGAC